>NC_084463.1:122908683-123209644 GCF_027409185.1 Cynocephalus volans | reverse complement strand
GTAAGGTATCACACTCAAATAGAATCGGAACTTATTAAAATTTCATTAGTTAAGAGCCTTATGTGTTTTCTCGTATTTTGTAATTTTCTGTTAAATGTTTAGTGGACTTTATACAGTGTAAGTCTCTATGGGAACATCCACCCCTTTGTATGAAAATATTACTTTTTTAAAAGAATATACTGGGATATAAACTCACAACAGTAAAGCAATATTTGGCAGCGTCTTTTTTCCTGGACCTTTCTGATGAAGACCAAAGGATTTGCTAGGATAGATGAGCCCACTTTCATAATGCATACTACTCAATATTTATTATATGTATAAATACATCATGGCTCACAGAAGATGCACTTTGTTTTAATGTTAATTTCTGATGCCAATTCACTGGAAAACTTCTTAAAATTTATTAACCAGCTTGGCTAAGGGAAGACTTTCTGGTTTCTGCCTCATCCCACTTCTGAATCCGAAATTGCTCTTGCTTTGTACTTTTCTTTCTAGAATATTTTCTACTGGTATTCCACTATTTTTATTAATCATGAGATGTTTTCAGTCTTCGCTTAGCACTTTGCTTCTGTGAAGTGTTAGAAAGCTGGTAGATTTCCACTTCTGGCATAGTAGCTATGCCATTTATCTGCTGTCTGACTTGCTTGCTAATGAGATGGAATGGGTAGGACTGAGGCTTTGGTCCCTTCTCCCTCATTCTAGTTCTCATATCAATTTGAAATAAAATATGTAATGCTCACATAACCCTGTGTACCTACTCACTCCATGGGACTTAGCATTTGTCATATTGCTTGTGTAAATAATTGTATGTCCCTGGTAATTCCTGGCATTGGCTCCCCTCAAGTTCTCTTAGTTCTCATGGATGAGATACCCCATGGCCCTTGAAGACATTGTGCTCTCTTCAGTTTCCACTACCTCATCTTATATTAATAAAGTTCTTCCTTAGGGAAACCTAAGATCCCATCTTAGGTAGCTTTTCTTCCTTCTGAGAAGCTTGCCATGGCCCGGATATGCTATAAGTAACCTGCTAGGATGTATCTACTCCAGACTCTAAGCCCCTAATCATCCATAGCCTTGCTCCAGCCTCTCCTGCTGCCGGAGAATCATGCTGCCTAATATTTAAGGCCTGTGGTACTTATTAGGCCTCATGGCTAACTTAACAGCACAACCAGATTAAGCAACTTTCCCCATTCTCCCCCTCCCCTTTCCCTTTTCTGCTCCAGGAACTGAGATTCCTCTCTTGGGAAGGGGTAAACATTACTGTTATCAACAAGGGAACATCTTGTGGGTTGTGTCTAGCAGGCTTAGGGCTGGAATGCTTCGTACAGAGATAGTGGCTAATCGGGAGCCTATGACTTAACCTACCAGATGTCATCAGACCACAAGGACTGTGTCATCTTGCATACAACTGATTTCAAAATTGCCCATTACTCTGAACCCTCCCTAAAAATCTTATAAACCCCTGCAGTTCCTTTGAGGGAACTAATCTGGTTCAGTCTCCCCTTAATGTTAGTGGAATAAAAAGCTCTTGGCTGAAAAAGCACCTGGCTCCGGTCTCTCTCTCCCCCCCCCCCTTTTTTCCATCTTGCTGAACCTAACAGCACTATCATTTATATTCCCTCATTGTTCAAATAACTCCCCTTCCACTAATTATTACCCAGATCTCTACTGTGCATAAATAAATATCCAGGGGATGATGAGTATTCATGAGGCAACCACATCTTTATGCCATTTACATACAGTGGAAACAATACATTGGTACTCAAGATGTGAATTTTTAGTAGATTTTCTGAACTGTATAAATTTCCCCCCAATCACAATCCTATTCTCATAACCTCAGACTCAGTATATGTTATGAACATTCAATGTATTACCTCAATATATGGGCTATTAACTATAAAAATGTAACAAAGCAAAATTAGTATTTCTTTGCTGACTCAATAAGAAGCAGCTCTGGGTTTCTTTTTTTCTTTTCTTTTTTTTTCCCTTTGTGCCAATGAACTGCTGTTAAAGCAGTGACATCTCGCATCTCGCAGTATTTATATGTTTTTCAAAAGAAACATTCACTGAACCATCTAAGAACTAACTAATCTGAAGCTCTGCAGCAAGTTGTATAAAATTAGTATTTCAGCACATATATTCCTCCCGAGATATCAATGAGGGGAATAAAGAACAACAAGTCCCATTAGCTCTATGGAGCTTTTCATTTTTTTTCATTATAGCAATCCTAACAAAGTGGATCGAAGCTCTCATACTGAGGGATTACCAAGTGGCTTAGACTTAAGGGTACATGCCCTCAGAGACAGTCTGAGTTCAAGAGGGAAATTGAGAAAAGTAAGATTTTACTGAATCTATTAGTTTCTATACCACAGAGCAGAGCAGAGCAGAGAGAACTGAAGTGATTATCTAGCAGTATATTGGTTACAGAGGTTTTATAGGCAGTAAAGAGAATCAAAATGGAAAAGGGCTTCTGCAAAATAAATATGTTCTACTAAGCAACAACAACATAAAAGGTTGTTTTTTCAGACTTTTAGTCAAGCAACATTAAACTATCCTGGTCTGTGATCCTCAGAAAACATATTATCCTATGTCCCTGCATAGTATATCACTTAATTAGTCATTATTATTTTTTTTACAATAAACAGTGCCAGCCATGACTATGGGAACAGATTTTTTTTTAAAGCCCTTGAGTGTCTACTAATAACACAGGAAACATTTTTCACATTTTTCAAATTACAAGAAATGAGGGAATATTTCTGAGATCATACATAATTTATTTAGAGAAAGACCACCTTGATTTTTCAAGTAAAAGCGCTGTGTTTGGAAAAAGAAAAACCTGGAATCTATTTTCTTATTTTCACAAATGCCACCTTTATAGACATAAAATTAATGCTCATTTTTGATTCACCAACACCAAGAAAAAAATTAAAAAGAATGAATAAAAAGCCATCTTTTAAAATAAAATGCTATGTTTATTGTAAACAATTATTCAAAATTTTATTCTCATTTCTCATGGCAAAAGATGGAATGCCTGACCATTTTCTGTTAAGATATATGCTCTGAGTCACAGGGCTTTTTTCTGATTTAAAGTTTATTCATTGTTTGGCAAACTCAACTTTTTTGTTTATTACTGTATAATTCTGAATCTTTGTTTTAAATCTAAAATAAATTTTTTATGCAAAGAAGTAAATCACAGTGTATTTCTAAAAAATAAAAACTCTGCTTTTAAAAAGCAAAGTGTATTCAAAATAACATATGTGATGGCAAATAAATACATAGTTTTTATTATTCTCAATTATTCGGTGACATTTCAAATAAAAATTCTTTCCTATTCTCCATTCTGCCTTTCTTGGTTCAGACCCTTGTAAGTCTGAACTTACTAATTCCCAACTAATGTTTGGAAAGCAGTATGCATAGTGATTAGGGACGTAAGGTCTGAAATTAAGTTTTAATTTTGACTCTGTTACTCTATTTGAGGTGCTAAGACTTTTAACACAGTTTTCTCTTATGTAAAATGAAAGAATTTTTTTTTCACTTCTGCCTTAACATTGGTTTTCCTATTTGATGGGAATTCTGTTTACTTTCTTGCTTTAGTGCAGCATATATTTCAATAGTACACTAAGTGCCAGGCAATGTGCTAAGCACTTTGCATGCGTTTTCTATCTTAATGCTCACACCCCAACCCTATGCAGTAGATAGCATCATTATTCCCATTTTACAGACGAAGGAAAGGAGGCTTAGAGAGTACTTTATTCAATGATTAGAAACGGCCATAGGTAACAAAGATCCAAAATAGCAGTAGTTTCAGCAAAATAGAAACCTATTTCTCTCTTTTTATAAAAACCTGAAGATATGTGGTCCAGAGATTACAGTGATCTAGCTTATAAAATCCTCTGGGTCCCAGCTTCCTGCCAGATTACCCTCCTTTGCATTCCCAGGGTATGCCCTTAACCCTAATGTTCCCAGATGGTCACTTTCACGTTTCAGGTGGCAGAACAAAAGAAAGACAAAAGGGACAATGGTCGTTTGCAAACTCTTAATAAGATTTTGTACAGAACTTAGGTATGAACCTCACATGGAAGCAAAGAAACCTAGGAAATGTAGTTTTTAATTCTGAATGTCTGTGTGTCCAGCTAAGAAGAGTACCTGTTCAACAGTGGTACGGACTATGAGTGTTAACACTGGGGGGTGGGGAAACTACTTGTGTTCAAACCCTGACTCTCTCATTTATTAGTCAACATTGGGATATTAAGATACAAATCCATTGTTGCTGCCTCTGACACTGATGGCATGGATGTCTACAAGAGAAGCTCATGTCCTTCATCATTGAGCTAAACACACACCAGGCCTAAGAAGCTGAAGCAGAATCTAGTGGAAGTTAGATTTGTTGAAAACTTGGCCATGAAGTGACAATGTGTGAACTAAATTATTGGCTGCTGATTAGTTTCTGCTCTCCACTTGTATTGCTAGGGCTAGGGCTCACAGACCCTTCAAACCTGTTGTATAGACTGGGTCACAGACCCCGCACATGCCAGGCTGGGTCACCAGACCCCTCACACGCAAGTCCATGAGCTAGGTGTTGCTTTTCCTCCCATGGATTTGTCACCCCTTTTCCCCTGGGTGATGGAGCTGCCAAAGATTACTCAAAGCCCATCTCTTCTGAGCAGCGAGAAGCCCTGAAAAGGGCTTAATCTCCCGGAACCCTCAAGAGAGAGGCATTCCTTCCATTTTGGAAATTAACCACAAATTGGTGCTCTCTTCCTGCATTTATTCTCCAGATCAGGAAATTACAGGAAGAGAACATAGGTGGGGTTTTGCTAAGTACAGTTTAATAAGCTTAACAATAGAAGCTGGTAACATTCAGTAAGACAGGCAAGGTGACCTTCCATAATGCAGTTTCAGTAACCTGTCTTTCTTTGAGCCAGCAACTTTGTTGTGTTACAATTCTTTATCTTACAACAGAGACTATAGCCTGGGGAAAATTTCCTGTCCTTTGTAAGGTCAATATTTGAAACTGCAAGGCTTTGGAAAACCAGGCCCTGTGAAGTACATTTGCTTTATGCATACTCCACACTAGGTAATTGGGAAAGATCCCAGGAGCCATTGGCAGAGAACATGAGCTCAATCCTCAGCTTTCTCAGCAGCAACAGCTTACAGCATCCTCCAGCAGCAGTAGCAGTGGCCTCCTGGAGAGTCCCAGGGGCCCTGGCAGCAACAGCTTCCAGTATTAGTAGAGGCCTCCCCATGGCCCCACTCCCACCGAGACATCCCAGGAGCTGGGGAGAGAGCAGGGAGGATGCTGTGGATCAGATAGAGCCATTTATTCTTTATACTCAAGGCTGATAACCCAGAACACCTGGGCACACATGCAGAATTACATCAGACATAACCAAGGAACACCTGGGCATACGTACATATTTACATCAAATGCTCAGCAAGATTCTGAACATCTGAGGGGCCCTGACCATTTTCCTTCACTTTCCCTACACCATCTCTCACACAAGAAGGTATCTTGTAGACCACCTTAACTAGAAAAACATAGGAGTAAATTATTGGAAATGGATAAATCATAGACAAGTTATATATTGCAAAGCAAACACCAGTCAGGCTGTGAGATTGTGGGAAAGTTTTTAAATCTCTGTGCCTCAGGTACCTCCTATTAAATGAAGATAATGACAGTACATACAACAAAAATTGAAACTTCTCTATAAATAGTAGCTGTTACTATATGGATACCATCTTTATGATTACCAACTCCTATTACTCCATTTTACTAGCAGTAATAACATACAATAATTTTTTTATTCTTGATTCATACTGATGAGCATAATAAAGCCTCATTTACTACCTTACCTTCAAGAAGAAAAAGACAGCTTTATGGTGTTAGTGATTTTATCTTACTGAAATAATGACATCTTTGTATAATAATTTTAAGTATGAGATGCCATTTTCTAAAATATTCTTATTAGAAACACTTTATGCATTATTATTAATCAAGAAATTAGAGAAATAGGGCCATTTTGAGATTTCCTCTATCACTATTAAACCAAGGAACATCACTTATTGCATTAATTTCAATTTGGAGTTTCTGGACTTAATAGTTTTACTTGCACAGTTTATCTTCATTATTCATAAGTAAAATATTTGCAAATTTGCCAACTCACTAAAATTTATTTGTAACACTAAATCAATACTTGCAGTGATTTCAAGGCTGTTTGTAAAAATGTGCAGAAAGGCGAAGAATTTGATTCACCCGATGTATGTGTTCCCAGCTGAGGTCGAATAAGATCTTTCTTGGTTTTTGCTCTTGTATTGTAAACAAGTGTCTTGTTATGGTCTATTTAACGTTGAATTTTTCACATTTCTTTGCTTCTAGTTGATGATTTTGCTGTTTAAAATGGCCCTCTATCCGTAGTGGATACGGAAAATGTGGTACATCTACACAATGGAATACTACTCAGCTATAAAAACGAATGAAATACTGCCATTTGCAACAACATGGATGGACCTTGAGAGAATTATATTAAGTGAAACAAGTCAGGCACAGAAAGAGAAATACCACATGTTCTCACTTATTGGAGGGAGCTAAAAATTAATATATAAATTCACACACACACATACACACATACACACACAAACTGGGGGGGGGGAGAAGATATAACAACCACAATTATTTGAAGTTGATACAACAAACAAACAGAAAGGACATTGTTGGGGGGGAGGGGGGAGGGAGAAGGGAGGGAGGTTTTGGTGATGGGGAGCATTAATCAGCTACAATGTATATCAAAAAAATAAAATTAAAAAAAAAAAAGTGAAACAAGTCAGGCACAGAAAGAGAAATACCACATGTTCTCACTTATTGGTGGGAGCTAAAAATTAATATATAAATTCACACACACACATACACACATACACACACAAACTGGGGGGGGGGGGAAGAAGATATAACAACCACAATTATTTGAAGTTGATACAACAAACAAACAGAAAGGACATGGTTGGGGGGGAGGGGGGGAGGGAGAAGGGAGGGAGGTTTTGGTGATGGGGAGCATTAATCAGCTACAATGTATATCGACAAAATAAAATTTAAAAAAAATAAATAAATAAAATAAAATAAAATAAAATAAAATAAAATTTACTTAGGAAAAAAAAATAAAATAAAATAAAATGGCCCTCTAGCCAGCAGTGCTGAAGGGCTGTCTAGTGTTTCTAAGCACAAGAAGGCTGTGATTGCCTTAAGGGCTTCATTCATTGCTAGATAAGCTTCCTTTAGGCATGAGTCATAGTGCCGTTGGCTGTGAATCCAATCAGTATACATATATTACATAGGGTGTCTTTAAACAGAAACACACATAAAACAAGCTTATGAACGGAGTTGATGAAAATGTGACCAGAGGCTTGCAGAAACTTAATCCTGTATTTTCCAAAGACACAATCATTAAGTATTAACTGATTCAGTATTTGAGGTGGCTTTATAGAATGTAACTATGAATAATGAGAATCAACTGCATTTAATCTTTAATGTGATTTTCTTATATAATTTTATACGTTACAAGAGTAATTTATAAATGGTTTTAGAGATTTAGATATTTAAGAGATATTATGATTATAATAAATCAACATTTACTAGTTGTAGAAATAGGGCCAATAATTTAGTTTGAGAAACTGTGGTATAGAGTGCAAGTAATACAGAAAAAGTAAAATATGATGTCATAGTGGCTGGAAAAAATGGAAGATGACTACCGTGAGCCTTGGAGAACATATGTGGTAGACAATGGACATTGGCAACCTAGATTCCTCTTCAAGGGAGGCTATGTTGCCCCAGCTGCTGAGAGTGCTGTCAAATGACTTCCTTCAGCTCTCAGTCCTTTCAGGTATTGGCACATTGTCCAGTATCATATCTTTTTGGATATAGCCAATATCCAGCTGCACATCTAGGAAGAAATATAAAGGCCTGGCCATGTCAGCTCAATGCTGAACAATGCCGATGACCCATGTCAGCTTTAGAGCTCCCTGTGTAGATAGCTGCATTATAGCTAGCTCGCTCTCTCCCTCTCTCTCCCTCTCTGCCCAATCCTGCTTCCTTATCCTTTCTTCTACAGTTGTTGATCCCAAGAGTATTCCTTAATAAGCATCCTAGGTCTATCCTAAACTCTCTCTGACAGATTGCTTTTTGGAGAACCCAAACTAAGACAGCATCAATTTTTAGCTGCTCATGTTGCAGATGGTATTTGATTCTATCGTGGACATGTGACATAAGCTGTGATTATTTTTAAATTCATTTGCTTTCATACCACCTATTCATCTACATCTTTGGAAGTGGCTTCGATAAGACATTAAAGGCCAAAGAATATACAAAAGAAACAAGTGATTGCATAATCCAAAAGACGAATAAATTATTTCTGGAGATGTAAGTATCATTCAAACAGTACTTGCTTGAATGAGTTAAGAAGTATTTTTTCTCAGGGCTCCTGAAATACTGAAAAGCTGCATTGAAACGTGTTTCCTTTGTCATGCCAGATGTTGCTAATATGTTATATAAGGAGTCAACTGATTTCTTGTTTAGTACCAGACTACTTGTGGGGGAGATCAATGATGAATGTCTCTCTCTTAAAGCTTTTATGGTTATGTATGTCCTCAAAGACAAATTAATAATAATATTAATGATGATGATGATCAAAGAAAAAGGGGGAAATAGAGAAAGGGAGAGATTTTGTAGTAATTTTAACTTAGTACGTGTACAACATTTTACCCACGGGAAAGTCCTCTAACATTTTCTCTTTTGATCTTCATAGTTTGTCTTACTAGTTGATCTATGAGATAGTTATTCTTGGAACTGATGCATTTAAGCATCTCTAGAGTGGTAGATGGTGATGGTTTTGGGGGCAACATTATCCATGACTAAAAGGTCACTGGGCCTTTTCCCGTGAGCACCTTGTTTGGGGAGGATGAAAGAAAACCTACATCTAAATTATGTGGCTTTAGGGCTCAGAAAAAGCAGATATTGAGAATGTAACTTATAGTGTTAGAAGGATTATCAAAGAGAAAAACTATTTTCCAAGAAGAAAAATGACTATGTTTTATTCTTATGCTTAGTCATTAGGTGATTGTCTGAAAAATAAACAAAGAAAACAAATACCCATACAGTCTTTTGTTACACTCTACATATCAGGTCAGTGTTCTATTAAGATGATAATATATGAGCTCAGAAAATAGCGTATTTAATTCTTTTATTTCTAGGTTATTCTGGCAGACCTTTCTGTTTTTTAAGCCGCAGCCTAATAATTATTTAGTGTGCCTTAAGTTTAAATAATACAGTTATCATTTTCATATTTATTCTCAATTATAAGATCTTATTTTCTGAAAGACAAATGATTGTAAAATAAATTTTGAAAACTATTACTGTTCTAGTTTTGGATGAATAAATATAATGACTGTTTTTACAGGATTTTACATTGATCATGATACGGTGACAGGAAGAGATAGAGATGGAAAGAAAATTGGACCATAGAGGTTATAAATGTTGGCCCTGAATAATAACCCAGTTTCTGATTCATGCTTTTTAAATAAAAGTATTTTCTTGGGGGTGGATGTGGGAGAGCAAAATATTAGTCAGTCTAGGCTGTTATAAGAAAATAACACAGACTGGGTGGCTTAACCAACAAATATTTATTTCCCACAGTTCTTTGGCTAGAAAGTCCAACATCAAGGTGCCAACCTATTTGGTCCTAGAAAAGGCCCTCTTCCTGGTCTGCAGATGGCTATCTTCTTGCTGTGTCCTCACATGAGGGAGCAAGAGAGGGCTCTGGTCTCCTTCTTCCAACAGGGCAATAATTCTACTCTCAGGGCTTCACCCTCAACAGCTCATCTAAATCAAATTACCTCCTAAAGGCACCACTTCCAAATACCATCACAATGGGGATTCAAGCTTCAATATATGAATGGGAGTAGGGCGAGGACACAAATATTCAGTTCATAGCAGGCACTTTCCTTTGCCACTGAAAATTCCATATCCTTTTAATCATCTCAACGCATGAGGCTCAGGGCAATGAGGATGTTGTTAGATAAACTTACTTCTGAATCAGTTTTTTTCTTAGGTATTTAAGAAGTGTATAAAAAAGATAGACTCTGCTTATAATGGAGTAGCTCTATGTTGACATTAAAACGGAAAATTTCCAGAGGGAATTAGCACATTAATTAGGAAATAAAAGAAACTACATTGCCATAGAAACTCCCTGAATATATGTTTTCCACTTGGTAGGATAAGTCTAAACAGAGACTTTGCCTACATAAAGTTTGGAAGAGTGTGGCATCAGTTACCTAGGTGGTACCAGTCTTTATTTCCAACACTTGATAAAAGGTCAAGAACAAATATGGGGAGCATAATTTTTACTTTGGAAGGTTGCATGGTTATCTATTCTAAAAATTCTATGGGTAATATATTTCAAAGGCTATTGATATTCTTTTTAAATATAATATGTTATATTGTACTCAACATTGCTATGAATGAGGTCAGTCTCCAAGGAAGTAGCTTAGATTTGCAATGACGAAAGTAAATTGTTTTTTTTTTTTTTTTCTTTTGTTTGTTTCTACAGGGAGATGTAAATCTAGGTAGCTAGAAAGCAAGCAGTTCCCTTAGCTCAATCTGTTATTCAGAAAGCACAGAAAGACACAGTAAAATCAGTTTGTGGCACTGTCAAGAATTGTAGCTACATTTAGAAAGTTAGAATTCTTCTGTATGAAATATTGTGAACACACACACATATTCACACATATACATGTCAAAAACTCACATCAAGAAGAAATTAAATATTTTTTTAAGTGTGAGTGTCAGAATTTCTAATGCAAAGATGTGTAGCTTTCTTCGGCAGAGTTTAACACAACTCCAAACTTAGGATTGCTGTTGTTGACAATAGCTCCTACCTGGGAAGGAATTATTTAGAAGAATGTCCTTCCTAACAGAAGTTGAAGCAGGGAATAAAACACTCAATAGGGAAAGCAAGATAATACATAAGAGAGTACAGTAGTTAATGTGTAAGACCCTTCATTTTACAATTTTGTTTCTGTTGTTTCTTTATACTTCTTATGGTAAAAGTACATAGGACAAATCTCCACTTTTATAAAATCTGAGTCCTCCAAGCTAATGCCAATCTTTCACAGAACTTGCTCTCTCTGATCACCAGATTGTGCTATAAAATTCCTGAAATATGTGGGCCTTATCAGGAACCAAATAATGTACTTTCTTCACAGTGGAGTAGTTCAAATGTAGTTTCAGATGCCATGTTTTCATTGTTAACATATGATGATAAACTTTTAGTCATTAAAAGTTCTTATTGGACACCTGTGCCCAATCCTTTCTTCTTTATCAAGATATTTGTATCTCCACCATAGTCTTAGTAGTTTAACTCTTATTTCTCCAGGCCGTGAATCTTCCCCAATTGAAAGGTGAAAGAAGCTAGTTTCGCTGTTACTCATATCTAGTCTGTATTTATTCTCAGCACAAAAGTTATTTAAAAAAAAAAAATCTTGATTTAGCCTTTAGATATAGAATGTACATTTTAAAACAAAAAACACTGTGATAGGTATTTTCGAATAACTAAAGGTAATGGTTAAGTATCTTGTTAAAGAAATGTTACAGCGATATTTGTGTATTTAGTTATTTATTTAGAAACACAAATGCAATTAGTTAGGAAACGTATTAATGAACTGAATCCTTTGCTGAATTTCTGGAAATTAGTGGAAAAACTTTGAAATACATATACATATACATATATACACACACACATGCACACACACAATCTATTTATTTATTTATTTGGCTAGTCTAAGAACTACAATTAGAAGGGCAGACTGAATTGAGGGATGTTGAGGTAAATCGTTTAAGGCCACAGAGCCAATTAGTGTCAAGACAAGGATGGGACCCAGACTGGGCTGATGTCCTGCCTGTGCTTTATTTACTATGTAGATAATTGTTAAACATACCGAACATGTATAAATGTTTACTTTTTAAAAAATTAAGAAGTCTAATTTAATAAGCAAATCTACATTTTATTGTTATTATTTGTATTATTTATACAAACATTTCCTATTTTCCCTTTTTTTTTTCTTTCTAATGGATTTGATGACGTTTTGCCCCCCACTCTTGTTTAGGAACTATATTTTATTGCTATTTCTTTAGTGGTTACTCCTACGTTTTTAATACATATGCTTAAGTAACTTTTTCTAGCAAGTCTAAAATTATTTACTATAAGATAAGGACACTGTCACTCCTTAATTACCCATTAAACTGCCTGTCTGTCCCCACCCACAGCTTTACTGTTTTGCTTGTATAGAGCACAGCTTGATTACTGGTACGGACACTGGGATAACAAGTCATGGGCTAAAAAGTACATTGATATATTTAGACAATTTTACATGATGTAGCAATGGATACAGAGCGAGAGTTTAATAATCTGTATGTCTACATGATTCTTTCTCTCTGCCTACTTATCTGTGCAAAGCAAGTATTTCATGTTTTCTAAATTATTGTTCCTTATCTGAAGAAAAATATATATATTTTTTAATTTGTTAAGTCTAAATAATATTACAATAGCTTGGGGAGTTAACACTCTTTCCTAAAACATGCAAATTGTTAACACTTTTAATCTTCATCATGTTAACATCCACTTTTCATTACTCACCTACTGCAGAGTAACGAGGAGCTATATAAAAGAGTAAGAGTCATACTTACGATAAATATTTAAAGTTTAACACATTCATTGACATCCTTTTCCACTTGCTAGTTTCTTCCCATTATGCGCCCAAGCTTCCCTTGGTTGATTTGCATATTCAGGTTTCAATTTTAATACAGAGTATATAAATATTTCAAAATTATTTTTAAAAGTTATGAGTTTTATAAAAACTAAACACACATTTACAAAACTAAAAGTTATGAGTTTTACAAAAACTAAACACACATTTTACTTTACATATGATGTTATTTCAAAATTGATGTGGATTTTACTTCCTTTTTAAGGGAAAATTTTTGTAAAAACATGTTTAGATCATTGGGTAGTGACTACTAGGTCAATCCATTGTCAATTGTGTGTGTCAAGGGAAGGAAGTTTTGAATCTTTAAATGAGTGGGAATTCATGGAGCATCAATAATAAACATATAAATGCAATTCTAAGAATATGTAATTTGTTTTAAAATTCAAAATATAAGTGGCAGTAGTGAAACTCTGACTTATACAGTCTGTCACTTCAAACTATTCTTTGTGCATGTTTCCAGTTCACTTCTGTATGCATAATTTGTATGCATATTTTTGACTAATACAGTGGAAATAATTTGAATGGAACGAGTTTTGAGGAAATATATTAAATCCCCAAATGTTTATACTTACAGAGCAGTGTACTTGGTACTGAGAAAGACATACCAGACAAAAAGTGTTAATGGGAAAAACTATAGTTAATGTTTAAAAGCATGGAATAGTCAAAGATTTCTTGTGCTCAAATCAGTTCTATCACTTAGCTATAAATTACAGACAGATTAATTCAAGCTCTTTAACTCTTTTTCTTCACTTGTAAAATGATAACACCTACCTTAGAGTTGCAGTGAAGAACAAATAATTTAAACTATGTAGAGGCTTTTAAGAGCTCTTACCAAGATGTAAGGACCAGGACAACAACTCTAGGGAACAGCATTCACATTAAATGTCATGTGATTAGTGACATCTGGAACACAACATAGCATACATATGCTACCCTATGCAGCTTACACAGCAGTTTTGGTAAGCACAGTAGGTTAAGTAATAGAGCTATTATTCCTATTGGAATTAAAACCAAGGAAACCATATGTCCTAATTTGTCCAGAACGGGCCTGGTTTGTGCTGATCATAATGGCATGATTATTAACAGGGTCACCTTTAACTCTCAGAAGTGTTCCAACTTGAATGTTAAATTAAGGAGTCTTTATATTCAAGGGAGCACTTTTAGGTTCAATCTTTCATTTGGCTGAAACTTACTGTGCTTGTCTCTTGAACTTTAATGAACAGGATTTTACTTCTATTCACATATTAAAATCTATAGCATCAAACACTTTTAGTGTCTGTTAGTTCCTACTACCACCCAGCCAGGACACTTTTGGGCTTTTACCGTGTGTAGGGAAAGTATAGGAAAATGGTCCGGGCCCCTCAGATGTTCAGAATCTTGCTGAGCATTTGATGTAAGTATGCACGTGCACCCAGGTGTTCCTTGGCTATTGTCTAATATAATTGTGTATGTGCACCCAGGTATCCTGGGTTCGGTTCTCAAGAATGAAGGATGAATGGCTCTGATCCATGGTGCTCCTGTGATGCTCCCCAGTGGGGGGTGGCAAGGGGAGTCTGCTAGTGCTGCTGGAGGCTGTTGCTGCCAGTGCCCCTGGGATGCCCCAAAAGGCTGCTGCTTCTGCTGTTGCTGCTGTAAGCTACTGCTGCTACTGCTGAGGACAGAGCTCATGTCGTCTGTCAGTGGCTCCCAGGATCTTTTCCTATTACCTAGCTCATGGACCTGCATGTGAAGTGTTTGTGACCCAGTCTGTACAACAGACTTGAGGGGACTGTGAGCCCTAGCTCTGGCTTGACACCGTGTCTGCAGAGCCTCTGCTGCAAGTCACAATAGGATCTTTACTGATGTTATTTTTCTGTTGTGCTTCATTCTCAAATATGTTTATCCTAGAAGACTCTAAAGAGAAACTAAGTTCTTATATTCTGCAGGCTTCAGAGGAAAGCAACCAATCATACAAAGAGAACCGCTCTTCAAAGGCCTCGAATCTTATCCTTGGCCCAGAATTGAAAACAGAAAAGAACTCTACAGCTAAAAGCAATTTATTTGCTCCCCTATGTTAACTTCTCTTTCATATTTAAACCTGGTGAAGTGATCATCTCATTTATTACCAAATAAACTCTAAATGCTGAGATAGTCTAAATTGCATCTCATGTTCAATTACTTCTAACACACTTTGAAATAAGTAACAATATTCAGTTTGACTCCACAAACATTTACTGAGCATACACCCTGTGCCAAGTACAGTGCTGGGTCCTATGGAGCGAATACAAAATGAACATGGTGGCAGGTCACGATGTCACAGAGCTTGCAGTGGGGTGAAGTAGGAAGACAGATATTCATTAAATATTTTCACAAATAAATGTAAAATCATAAGTGTGGCTGTCTGGGGAGCAGAGAGATGGATGGTGGACTAAAAAAGTATATTAGGTAAAGTGCTCCTCCTCATTATTGAGGAGACATTTATGGGAAGGGAATTTTTATACCTTATATAATAAAATCTGGGATTACTCGAGGAGCAGGATATAAATAGGTTTAGTAAAGAGCTTTGAAAGGGAAGGAACATTGTCCCACAGAGAGTGGTCAGGAAGACATTACGGCACCAGGTTAAAGAATGCGAAACTTCTAGAACTTGGGAAAAAAAGCATGGTTTCATGAAAGATAAAATTTCAAATTACATGTAAGCCATATTTGTAAAATGCTTGTTAAAATTGTAAACAATAAATGTGGAATAGTTGAAAAACATTACACTAGTTTTCAGAAAACCTGTGTCTTAGTCACTGTTCTGTCTCTCTCAGCCTCTTTTACCTCATAGGTTAAATGATGGTCTTTATCCCAATCTTGTCTATGTCACAGGATTGTTACCTGGCTCCAATCAACTCATGTATTAATGTTTTATAAACTCTAAGATATCTGTATGATGGTATAAGATCAAGAACAATGACTAAATATATTTATTGTGCACTTAAAGGCAGAACTTGCTCAAGTTGATGAACGTTAATGACAAATTAGGTTACAAATCAAAATTAATCTAATCACTATTGCTATATGTGCAGGTGTAAATCATTCTGCTAATTAAATTAACTAGAAAGGTTTTGGTGGTACTTTCCCCAATATAGCCTCAATTGTTAACAATAGAAGAGTTCCAATTTTTAACTAGGTGTGGAAATAATAGAGATTTTGAATTAATACAAATCTGTGTTAAATGACAGACCTATCACTCACTTCCAGGGTATGAAATTTTAGGTAATGTATTTGTCCATTTCTGTTGCTTATAACAAGAGACAAAACTGGGCAATTTATAAAGAAAACAAAATTTATTGCTTACAGTTTCTGAGACTGGGAAGTCCAAAGTCCATCTGATGGTGGTGCTAGTGACCCAGGGGTCTCACATTGCAAAATGGTGGAAGAAGAGAGAACAGAGAGAGTAACCTCCTCATTCACTCTCTTATTAAAGCCCTCAGAACCATGCCCCTGACCACCATTATTAATCCATTCACTACTGTACAGTCCTACAATCCAATCACCTCTTCAAGGCTCCACCTTTCAATTACCGAAATAGGATTTGCACCCTCTTAACAGTCACAGTGGAGGCTAAGTTTCTAATACATAAAACTTGGGGGACACAATTCAAGCTTTAGTGAGTTCGGGGGGACATAATTCAATCTCCTACATTCTGCCCCTGGCCCCCCAAAACTCGTGTCCTTTTCACATACAAATACATTCATTTTCTCCCCAAAGTCTTAACTTGATTCAACACAAAAGTTCAATGTTCCATCTGTGAATTAAAAACAAGTTATCTATTTCCAAGATACAATGGTGGGACAAGCATAGGGTACATATTCCCATTCTAAAAGGGAGAAATAGGCCAAAAGAACGGGGTAACAGGTCCCAAACAAGTCCAAAACCCAGCAGGACAGGCAATAAATCTCAAACCTGGTGAATCATGTACCTTGATTCCATGTTTGATGTCCTCTGCACAGTGCTGTGGTGTTTGGCTCCCTGAGTCCTCAGACTGCTCTTCTCCTATGGCTTTCCTAGTTTCAGGCCATACTCCAGCTCTCCCAGAGTGGTGTTCCCCTCTGATAGCTCCACAAGTCTGAGGTTTCCATGGAGGTCCCGCTCTCACAGCTCCATTAGGCATGGCAAGGTTGGGGTTTCTCTGCTGCAACTCTCACCCCACATTTCTGTCCGGCATTGCTCTAGTGAAGGCTCTATGTGGTGACTCCACCCCTATGACAGATCTCTTCCTGGGCCCCAAGACTTTTCCATACATCCTTTGAAATTGTGGTGTAGGCTCCCAAGCCTCCACAGCTCTGGCATTCTGTGAGCCTGCAAACATAACATCATGTGGATACTGCCAAGGCTTCCAGCTTGTACTTTACAAAGCTGCAGGTCCAGCCACACCTGGGGCCAATTTAGCCATGGCTGAATCAGCCAAAGCAGCTGGGGTGCCGGTATTGGAAGCAGCTTCCTGAGGTGGGGCTGGGCAGTGAGACCATGGAGGGCACCTCAGGCCTGTTCCCCAAATCTACTTTGTCTCTCTAAGCCTTGGGGCCTGAAATGGAAGAGTTGGCCCCAGAGGCTTCTGCGATGCCTTTAGAGCCTTTTCCCCCTTTTCTTGATAATCCCTTTCCTTTGCACTAATCTTATCACCATTGCACTTTTCTTCTGAAAAGCTCTCTGCTTCTCTACCACATGGCCGGGCTGCAAATTTTCCAAATATTTACACTCTGCTTCCCTTTTAAATTCAGGCTTTATGTCATGCCTTTGCCACCATAACTCAGCATAGGCTGTTACAAGTAGCCATGCAGTTTCTTGAATGCTTTGCTGCTTAGAAATTTCTCCCACCAAATATTCAGGTTCAAAAGGTCTAGCTTCTACAAAGTCCTACACAATGTAGCCAAGTTCCTTGCCAATTCATAGCAAAGTTGTTCTTTGCCCCAGTTTCCAATAAGTCCCTTCTCATTTACATCTGAGACCTCTTTAAAGTGTTCTTTATAGTCTATATTTCCATAAGCATTTTGGTTACCACCATTTAACCAGTCTCTAAAACATTCCAAACTTTCCCTGGTTTTCTTGTCTTCTAAATTTTCACCAGCATCTAGACTTTTTCTAGCTTGCTCATTCAAATTCTTTCAGACTCTTCTCAACACCCACTTCTAAAGCCACTTGCACATTTTCAAGCATTTATTTTAAGCAACACTCCACATCTCTGGTGCTAATTTTCTATATTAGTTCATTTCTGTTGCTTATAACAAAAGACCTGCAACTGGGTAATTTATAAAGAAAATGAAATTTATCACTTACAGTTTCAGAGGCCAGGAAGTCCAAATCTAAGGAATACATCTGGTGAAGGCTTTCTCTGGTGGTGAATTAAGTGACAGCTGGGTATCACGTTGCAAAAATGGTGAAGCAGAGACAGCGAGAGTAACCTCCTCATTCACTCTCCTTTTAAAGCCCTCAGAACAACGCCCCTGACCACCATTATTATCTATTCCCTTCTGCATGGCCCTACAGTCTAATCACCTCTTCAAGGCTCTACCTTTCAATTACCATAATAGGATTTCCCATCCTTTCCTATTAACAGTCACAGTGGGGGCTAAGTTTCTAATACATAAAACTTGGGGGACACAATTCAAGTTTCAGTGAGTTTTGGGGGACATAGCTGAATCCACTACAGGTAATCTTTTAACCCTGCTTGCTTTCTGTTTTTTCATCTCTAAATTAGAATAGTGAAAAATTTTCAGGGCTCTTGTGAGTATATAGTATTGGATATAAAAATTAATTAACGTGGTAGTTGTGCTCAGTACCAGAGTGTGCTCAATAAATTTTAATTGAATTTTTGTTTCAGTATCATTTTTGCATTCCACATTTGAAAGTAAACAATCCAATCTCTATAGTACTTCTGTAAGCATTTGGCAAAATAACATTGAATCCAACCAATTTTTGGTTCCTGGGGATATGAAGACTATATTAACTGGAAATATCTATATTAAATATAAGTGGCTTCAAAAATAATTTTAGAGTTTTCCAGTCTTCTGCTCATATGCCATTATCTTCCCATTAAACATTCAGAATGTGACTGAATATAAAAAAGAGATAAAAATACATGATGAAGCTTCCGTAGTAGAATCAGTGTTAAATTCAGTACATTAGCATAGAAAACATTTATGTTATTTATTAAGTTGGAACATGAATAATCTAGTCCCTTGTGTATGGTTTTGGTACAAATAATTAGATTATTTTCTATATATGGAAAACATTTAGTCTTTATACCATCAGATGAAAGACCAAATAAAATTCTGGGTGACTTGAAAATTGGTTCAATTTATATATTCCTCTAGGCCACATTGTTTGAGTCATGTGATATAGTACCACCATCTAGAATGTTAAAGCGGAAAATAACTTTGAAATTATTTATTTTGCCCATTCCCCTCACTTCATGATGTGGTGATTGAGACCCAAATTGTCTTCTATGTAATATGATAATCAAAAATAATCAAGTAAATTAATCATGCAATATTTAACTCATACTGTTATCTTTTTTTATTTCTTAAACCCTTTTCTAACTTATTACCAAATCAAAAATATTTGCAACTCATGTTTCCAAAAACATTTCTCCTCTATTTTTGAGCTGCAGTTTCTCTTTTATAACACGAAATTTATAAAAGAATTAAATATGCATGATTACCTATTGTCATAGCCTCAATTTTAAGGGAGTTATCATTCGTTATAGAAAAAAACCCAGCATTTTACATTGTGTATTTTCAACCTTTAGTCCCATAGCCATTCAATGTGCTTATGGATTAATTCCTCTGTTAGTTTCCAGGGCTCAGCTTATAGTTGGGGACCAGGCACATAATGGGCATTCAGATATATCTTGCTAAAATGTAATTAATGCTGAATATAAAATTTTAACCAACGCCTTATTACAGGTATGCAAAATTGTAGAACATACTAATAGAGGCTGGAAGGCAAAAAGGAATAAGAAAGTTGATTTTTTCAGGAGGTGATGTTAGTACTGAATTTTTCCCTTTGATTTTTGTTATTACAATGTTGTCTGTATAATATGCATTTTTAATAACAAGCTATCAGTGTAAACACACATAATATACTCTACTGTTTTTCTGTTCTCTGGAGCTTGTCTAATATGAGATTGCAGTAGGCTCTAAGCAGGTGGAGAAATAAGGTTGGATAAGGCAACTGTGGTATATATACACCATGGAATACTACTCTGCCATAAAAAAGAATGAAATTCTCCCATTTGCAACAACATGGATGATCCTGGAGAAACTTATGTTGAGTGAAATAAGCAAAGCACAGAGGGATAAATACTGCATGTACTCACTCATAAGTGGGAGCTAAGAGAGAAAGAAGGAAGGAAGGAAAGACCATAGTGGTGCATTGGACTTGCAGAGGGAGAGAACATTCTATGGGCTACAAAGTGGAGTGGCAGGGGGAGTAGGAGGGGGAGGGAGTTTGGGGATAATTAGGTGGGGGGACACAGACACAATTTGTGGTAATGGGCATGCTGCCAGTATGGATCTGGACTTCAAATCTTGGGCATGAAGGGTGACAATCAGCTTTGTATCTCATGAATATTCATGACCAATAAAAAAGTGGCAAGATCAGTAGGAAACACATTAGCAATCAGCAAAAGACTTTTGAGTATCTGCTCACAGGGCTAGGCACGGTGGGGGATACAGAGCAGTAATAAAATTATTTACTTCCCTCAAGAATGCTAACTGCATAAAATAATAACAGTTATGGTTAATTTAATGTCATTCTGTAGGTCTTCTGCAAATACTCATAACAAATAGATTGATTGTACAGCATCTGATTTCCCCTGAAAGCTTAGGTAGTGATAATCACACAGAGATCATTTTATAAAAAGATGTCATAATAAAAACTATAAAAATTTTCCACACTTTATATCAATATCATATTAAAAACCTAAGACTTTGTCAGCCTTCATTAATTACCAGGTTAATATCTGGCATTAATCAAATATGTGAGTATTTTATGTTGGAGCCCCAGAAGCAGAAAAAAGAGAATGGAGCAGAAAAAATGTCTCCATCAGATCCTCACTACAAGAAATTCCAAGAGAAATTCTTTGGTCTAAAGAGATACATCAATGATTAACACTCAGATTTATAGAGTGATGAACACTAGGAATGGCTTGTACAAATGAGAAATTATATTGAGGATAATGGAAGACAGATTTTTTAATGGAGAACAGAGTTACAAATAATGTAAGAATGAAGATGAGAATGTACTCTGTAGTGTTGGTTTGTAATTGAGAAATGAATATGATATTCAAAATATTTAATATGCAGATATGTAGGTATAGGTATAAAATATAGATATATGTCTGTGTATGAGTGTACATGTAAATAGATGTGGATATATACACATATACGCATGTGCATATGGAATGTGTGTATATGTATATATATATATATGTGTGTGTGTATTTATATACTTTTTTCTCAGCTCTATCCACTGAGAAAGCCCAAAGGCAGTGACATCCAGTAGCATTAGCATGCCTATTGCTCAGATCTCTGTTTCTAAACCCTGTTATTCACTAAAAGGAAGTTTGACTCCTTCTAGTAAAGACAATTTTAAGACCTGGGTGAAAACTGTATGTATAAGCTAAGCCTGAAACATTTTCCTGTGCAATAAAGAAGTATTCAAGGAATGATGTGACTACATCAAAATAACAAAGGAATGAGTCTGAATGGTTCACAATAGCCAAATGTAGGTCAATTTAAGTATCAAAAAATTGATTATAAAAGTATTGACAAATTTGCGTAGTCTCAAAATTTTTCTCACAAATTGTTTCTTAATAAAAAAGGGAAAAATAGATTTACTATGAATAACACTGGCAGATACCACTATTACCATGTACTCAAACATCATCAATACTGTAATAAATCTATCTCTGTGGTATTCCTACCAAAAATGAAGAACTTGAGTCTTGTTAAGATCATGTTTAATTGAGACAAATCCAAATTGAAGGACATTCTTCAAAATAACTGGCCTGGATTTTCCAAATATATTAATGTAAAGAAAGATAAAGAAAAGCTAAAGTTCTTTCCAGACCAAAGGAGATTAAAAACACATGTTAATGAAATACAATGCATGATCCTGGATTCAATTTTGATTTGTGGGGTGGGGGGTGGGTTGTAAAGCCATTACTAAGATATTAAGAAAATTTAAATATAAACTGTGGATTTTATATGTACGTATATATATATATATAGAGAGAGAGAGAGAGAATAGTATTGTATCATTGCTGTAGTTCCTGATTTTGGAATTTTCCTGTGGAAACATAAGACAATATCCATGTTGATAGGAAATATACACTGATGTATTAAAGGCTAAAGTAACCAAATGCATAAAAATTACTTTCAAATGGGAGGGAAAGAAGTTTTAAAATAGATGGGACAGATGTAAAGAGTTGTGTGAATTTGATTAAAGTGTATACCAGAGTTCCTTTTGTTATGCAGTAATTATAGGAGTAACTGAGCATTGAAACAGAAGGACTTTAAAAACTCGTGGGGTTATTTTACAGCCCTTCATGAAAACCTAGATAAAATAGATTTTCCTAGCTAAATGCCATTTTAAAAATCAATATCAAATTTCTATTAGAGACAGAAAGCTTAAGCAAATTGAGATCTATAGAAGTAGATAATGTTATTGAAAATCTAGTGCCCTCCCCCAGTCGCTTTGACTAGGTGGTTTAAATGCAAATTATACCAAATTGTCAAAGACTGAATAGTCCCAGGGTTATAAGAAGTATTACAGAGTATAGAAAATGAAGGAAAACTTCTTTTTTGGGAAGCAAGCTTAACATCGATACCTAAATCTAATAAATATACTACAAAAAATTACAGATAGTTTACACATATCAATAAGCAAAAGTTAAGTAAAATAATAGCAATCAAACCTGAAACCACATTAAAAATAACAATACATTAATGCCAAGTGGGTTTAGATCAGAAATGAAAAGTGGTTCACATTAGCAACCCATAATACGAATCACTTTATTAATACATATCTAAGGATACATTTTATATAATAATTTCTATATATGCTGAAAAAAGCCTCTCACATAACTTAATACCAATCTCTGATGAAAACATACAAGGAAGTGGAATTGGTCAACAGTGTTTTATTACAAACATAGATAGGTACACTTCTGTATTAAATGTAGCATCTTACTCAATGGGAAACACTAAAACATTTTTAAAACCACATACAAGGCATGTAATTTGTTATTATCTCCTTTACTATGATTTGATGTTGTAATAAATGGAAGAGCCAAAAACAATAAAACAGACATTAAATAAATAAAGATATACAAGATTGAAAATATATTTGCAGATATTATAAAAGTATATTTGGAAATCACTAAAGCACCAATGACAAAAGTAAATCAAATGAAATAATTTAGTAAATTTGCAAGATATTAAATTAACATGCAGAAATCAATTGCCTTCATAAACACAAACAAGAATGTATAATGTAAAAGGTAGAGAAAATACCATATACAGTAACCACAAAGAAGATAAAATATATAGGGTGCATTTAAAAAGTAATATGCAAAAATCTATATGAGGAAAAGCTTTGAAAGACACAAAATAGACTTGAACAAAAGGAAAAACATCCCTGTTCTGGTGTAGATTCAGTGTGATAAATATGTCAATTGCCTCAAGTCAATTTATAAATTGAACATGATATTATCTCCCCAAACAAAAAAACAAGATTTTGAAAATGATATTAGATTGGTTAATAATAATGTTGATATAAAAAAATAAATATGCATGGATATCTATAGAAATATTGGAAATGAAAGCTACAGTGGGTCTTACTGGATATTAAGTCATATCACGAAACCTCTCATTAAACAATGTGGTAATAACTCATGACAAGACAGAGAATAGTGGAATTGAATAAACTGGCTAGATATACATTGACATATAGAGATCATAATATATGATACTACAGAATGGTAAAGGCCACATTTGAAATCATGAGGCTTTTAGTTTTCTCATCTATGAAATGGGAAAAACAGTGCTTGCCTTACCCAGTCCACAAAATTGTTGTGAGGTAATTCAGAGCAAAGTAATCTGTAAATAACAAATTCTTATCATTATTATCACTCGGAATTGGAGAACCTCAGCAAGAAATCAACTTGCATTTTCTACCTTACACAAATTCATTAGATATTGCAACACCATTATTTGTGCCATAGTCTACAAACCTATGCTATGAGTTCCTGCAGGACAGAGAAACAAATAGATTACTGCAATAGACCAGTGATGATTACCCTGAAAGAATCCACCATTTTAGTCTCTGCTACATGATTGAAAGTGCTTTTGTTCTCAATAAAACTGAATGGGATAGCACCATTTTTTATAAGTAGTCTGTATTTTTATAAGTAGTCAGCTTGGTTTGCCATAACAAAATACCATAAACTGGATTTTTAAATTATTTTCTCATAACTCTGGAGGCTAAAAGTCCTACAGCAGAGTGCCAGCATGGTTCGGTTCTGGAGAGGGATCCCATCCTGGTTTGCAGACAGCCACCTCCTCTCTGCATACCAACATGGTGGAGAAAGAACAAGGGCAAGTTCTTGGGCATCCTTTCTAATGAGGACAATAATCTCATCAGGACAGCCTCACCCTTATGATCTCACTTAAACTTAATTATCTCCCAAAGGCCCCATCTCCAAATACCATCACTTTTAAAGGGTATAGCTTCAACATGAGAATTTTAGGAAAATACAATTCAGTCCATAGCATTATCTGTTGCAAATCTTCCATATACTACAAAAGTGCTAAAAATTGCTGGGACAAAAATATGGACATAACTAAGCCTTGCCAATTTTTCCTCGATCGAAATCAAGCATTCATTGTTTTTCCCCTTAGCAAAACAGAAGAAAATAGATAACGTTTTTCCTCTAAAGGTCAGTTTTAATAAGGAGCATATTTTAATGCCATCCTATTATTATTTTGAGTTAATTTTAGCCCCTGAAGTACATTATGATAATAATATTTTTATTTATGGTGTGTGTAACTCAGGCTATTAAACACACTATTTTGGAAAATAATTTTTGCCTCATTACTTTAGATTATTTGGAGACCTCTACTGATAACCCAATAGAATTCCAGCCCACAATAAATTCCCAGTGGTTACAGCAGTTCTTTCCCCTTCATGCCATTAGACAAGTCCATTTTTTAAATCTTCAATTAAATATTTATTTTTCTTATCAATAAAATTTCCCAAATAATTCATGGAAGTCTTTTGATTTAATTTTACAAATATTTTATTCATTATATGTTAGAGATCTTAGTTGCTATAAATGTATTTCCTTCATTTTTTTTGCATTTTACTTTCTTCCTGCGAACCATAGAAAGAAGAAATTATGATCTGGGGGGTTTGAATGTCAGAAAAAGAGGAGAAAAATATAAACCTAAATTTCATAAAGACAGGACAGGTTGGACTTCTATAAACTATATAACCCCTAATAACTGAGAACACAATGATTTATTTAGTGTATAGTTCATATACTTTTGCAATATCATAAGAATATTAAATATTTTATAGCCTTTGAGCTAATTTTTTAAAGTATTATAGAGCAATTTAATGTAGTTTACTTAATTCTATTTAAAGTATCAACTTTCTGTTTCTTGCTTAAATAGAACCAAACAATGAAGAGCTTTTTAATATTAGTGATGTAAGTTCAGTGACAACTTCCACCAAACTTATGTTTGTTTTGAATAAATTGTCATAGGAAAGATGAGCTGTAGTTCAAATAGATGCAAACCAGCTTGAATAAATCAAAGGCAGTCTTTTAACTGTCTGTATCCCAACTCCATGTTTTGATTAAATTAATAACATTTTATTTTGGTTGCAGTAGCCCTTCCTTATCTGGGGTTTTGATTATCGTGGTCAACCAAAAATATGTGTGTGTATATATATATATATATATATTTTGTCTTTTTCATGACCGGTACTCAGCCAGTGAGTGCACTGGCCATTCCTATACAGGATCCAAACCTGCAGCGGGAGCGTCGCCGTGCTCCCAGCGCCGCACTCTCCCGAGTGCACCACGGGCTCGGCCCAACCAAAAATATTTTGAGAGAGAGAGAGAGAGACCACAGTCACATAACTTTTGTTACAATATATTGTTATAATTGTTCTATTTTATTTTTAGTTATTGTTGTTAATCTCTTACAGTGCCTAATTTATAAATTCAACTTTATCATAGATATGTATGTCTAAGAAAAACAAAGTGTATATTTTATTCAGTATTATTCAAGGTTTCAGGAATCCACTGGGGGATTTGAAATGTGTGTTCCACAAATAAGGGGGGATTGCTGCATTTTGAAAAGGAAAGGGCTCCTGTATATTGGGTGTTGCGATGGAGAAATTGCACTGACTTCACACCTCCCATTCTATCACCCTTGGTTCTTTGGAAAACTAGCAGATGTAAGACATTTGTTCTCTAGGGATATGTTCAGAGCATCCTGGAATCCAAAATAATGGCTCCTTAGAAATTCTAAGTTGTTATCCTGATGTCATTCCAAAGCTCTCATCCAGGACCAGACAGATGCATAGGCTTGGGTGGCATTTTAAGAGGGCCAGCCCTCACCTCTCTTCTCTTTTGTGCCTTCCTCCTTATTTTTATCATACAGATCAGTGGGGACAGTGGGGAGGGGATAATTTATCTTACTGATTAATTTCCTCCTAAAACTTTGTCAAAATAGTATAGTTTTAATTAATTTTAATTCAATTGCTTTATTTTGCTTAGTGGAGCAAGTTAAACAAATTAAAACAAACTTCTTTTTGGTATTAGATTCATGGCATATTTTAAGTTAAATTATCTTTGATTGCAAGCCAAGCAAGATTGAATTTGTGCTATGTAACCGAAAATTCCTCTATAAATATAACTTTAGTCATTAAATATACTGTGATTAGGTCTCAACAAATCTATGATTCAACAGTGTCCCTACATGTTGACCATTAAATCCTTCCTTTATCCAGCTCTTAGAATGTTGACTTCCTGAATGGTTCTATTTTAGGGTTGAATGAATTTCTAAGGTCATTTAGTTCAAATATCTATACAACTTTTGCTTTTAACCAGTGTCTTTTTCTCCAAGTGGCTGCCCAACTTGCTTAAACCCCATGAACCGATGAGACTCTTATTTTGTTACATTTTACCACATCAATTTTCTGGATAACACTAATTATTAGAAAATCTTTTTATATTGTAGAAATACAAAGTCTTAATTGTGTCCTCTGAGAACACACAAAAGCCTCATTTCTTTTTCACAGAGAAAAATTCCTAATATATCAAAGTGGCAGTCATTTCCCTTCAGAAGTATTTTATGTGTACAAAACATCTCTAGTTCTTTCACAACCACCTTTATTTTATATCATTTTGACAAATCTGAATGCACTCAAGTGATTGTTACTAAAGAAAAGCCCCTTGACTTTGATACAGCTGTTAGAATAAATATGTTAGAGTATATGTAGGACACGTGGGTTCTGCGTAGGTCGTTTTGAGTCAGTTACATTTGCCTGGGTCTTGGCTTCCTTATGTGTTGAAGGAAAGACTTTTAATAATAGAATAACGATTATGATATTTCTAAGTTCAAAAAAACTGTGAGAATCATTCAATATCCCCTTTGCTGGATGAAGTTGAACAGTCAATAGAGGAGCATTACTAATTCTTCAATAAAGATGAACATCATTTCTAATTTAAAGTGGGGAATATAATCCTAAGTAAGGAAATAACATGTAAACACCCACTACTGCTTCACTGCTCTGCCCCTATCCAACCCCAGTTTCTGATAATTCTGCAAACTAGCGTACTTTTTATTTTTATTTTTTGGTACTTAAGAAACCAAGTTTCTTAACCATCAATCTTTGCTAACTTTTTGTCTAGGTTTTTTTTTTGATAACAAAATTATTTCTCCTTTTTCCTCCTCTTTTCATGTCCTCTTGCCAGCACTGGAAACTGCATTTTCGCGTTGGCTCCCCAGTATTGCAACTTTAATACAAAACCAAGAACTAAGCTCCTTTGTCGTTGGGTCAGTGTTCCTCCCTGTACTTCCCTAAGAAACTAATTTCCTCGCTAAAGCCTTTACAGTGTCATTGGGTAATTTCATTTTTCGGAGAGCAGTTGGAGTTGTCAACTATAGAATCTGTCAACACGTTAGAATAGAACGATTTTTATGTGATATAAGTTAAACAGCACTGTTGTAAAATTCACCTCTTTAAAATATATCATTTGTTCCTGTATCCAATTATATTTACCTCTTAGCCCCTGTGATATTGTGATTCATAATAAGAAATACATATTTTTGTCTTTGTCCCTAGTTCCCAGCACAAAGCTCCTATGACACTTGTAATTTCTGATGTGATAAGGGTGTTAGGTGCATTTTTTGTTTTAGTATTTGGTCTTAGAGTCCAGTTCCTGACTCAGTGCCCCTATACCTTTGGAATTTTGAGGACAAGGGAAGTGTTTTTGTTTCTAATAAAGCTACACTTGGTGGGTTCCTAGATGGAGCTGGTAAACAGAAAGGGCAATCTGTGATTAGAAGCTTGGAACTCTCAGCTCTCCCACCCCCATCCTCCAAAAAAAGGAGAGAGCTGGAGATTGAGTTATTAATTGATCATGCCTATGTGATAAAGCCTACATAAAAATTCCTGAACTGTGGAGTTCAGAGAGATTCTAGGTTTGTGAATAAATCCATGCGCTGGGAGGGTGGTATACCCCAACTCCACAAAGCCAGAGTTCCTGAATTTGGGACCCTTCCAGAACTCACCCTATGTACCTCTTCATCTGGCTGTTCATTTATATCCTTTAAAATGTCTTTTGTAATAAATGAACAATAGAAAGTAAATACTTTTCCTGGATTCTGTGAGCCACTCTAGCAAATTATCAAACCCTAAAAGGGAAAGGTCATGCAAACTTCTGATGTGTAGCCAACTCAGACAGAAGTTCTGGGTAAGTTGGGGACCTACTACTATTGGCATCTGAAGTGAGGGTCAGTCTTATGGGATCGAGCCCCCAACCTGCATATTCTGCACTAACTTCAGTTAGTGTCAGAATTGAATTGAATTATAGAGCACCCAACTGGTGTCAGAGAATCGATCAGTTTGGAAAACACACACACACACACACACACACACACACACACACACACACACACACACACACACACACACACACACACACACACACACACACACACACACACACACACACACACACACACCAGGTCACAGAAGTGAAGTGTTGAGAGTCCTGTGAGTATAGAAGGAAAGACAGTTATTTTTTCTACATATGGCCCTTCATTTTGGATAACTGTATACAATGTAAAACATATTTGAGAGATGGCAAAAAAAATGCTAAGGAAAACAAGTCATACAAGACACTAGAAGAAAAATGTCAATGTTCTCAAATAAGACACTCAAAAGCTGCTATGCAAAAGAGATATAAATCATTTTCAACTATGGCATGAAAGGATAGAACTAGAAGCATATGAGTAAGCACTACAAAGAAAACAGCCTTCATCTCTTTTGTATGACCTACATCACAACGGAAACCTTAATTTCCTCTGCAACAAATCTGTTTCTCACAAGACATTCCTATTTCAGCATATGGCATCACTATTTACATCAGACTACTCAACTTTTCAATAGATAGCATCAAATGACACTTTTCCAGACTTGCTTAGAAAATCACACCTTGCAAGCCTCACCACACCAAATCCACCAATCCTTAATTATTTATATTATGATTCGTACCAAGCCTATTCAAGCCCTCGTTTGAAAGACCTGCCTTAAACATGATCCCCAACACAGACTTCGTAAATAACCCAACTTCGCTCTTGCTATTCTGAGATGCTACTAAGGCTCTGTAGAAGAGGTAGCCCTCTTTACTACCATAAGTGGAACACTCAGGTTTACTTGTTAACAGGTTATTTTAGTGGTACTTTTGGTGAGCTACACTTGACACATTTCAGAACAGACAATTTAAAAGAAGGAACATAAATTAAAAATATATAGTTTAAATATATTATTTAATAGAAGACTGATACACTTTCATAATACAAAGCAGAAAAAGTTAAAAATATTGAATTAAGTATCACCAAATTTATTGTTTTTGGTAAAATGTGCTGTTAAAATTTTGAATAAAACATAGTCAGCCTTAGGGAAATATATGCAGTGTTGGTTTCTACATATTTATATAATTAAAACTATTTACACCTACTGATAATTTTTTGAAAATAACTTTTCTCACTCGTTTTGGTTCTATGAAGACCAGAAAATGGTTTTGCTAAATGATAAGGAAAATTAGTTCATTTCAGTGATAATAAAATGAAGTCTGTAAAAGCAGAAAGAAATGTTTGTGCCTACTCAAATGCCTTTTTTAACTGAAGTGAGGACATTAAAATGTAAATGAAACACATTTTAAACATAAAATATTACAAAAATAAACTTCAAAGATAGCTATTGCTATTTCTCAGATTACTTTACAAATTTTACACCTTGCCCTACATCCTGAGAAACAAAAAGATTGAGGACATGGTGAGATGCTACAGTGGCCACACTAACTCCAAGTATGTACAAAAGTGTGTGATGGCATAATGGGCCAAAAGACACTACTAAGGATTCTAAGCCGCTGAAGAAAACTAATTTCCAAAGGTTTTTATTTTTCTCCAAATGTTTGTTTGAGAGCCTTTTTACATAAGTTCTCATGTGGCTATACTTTTAAAATCTTTCATTTTAAATGATACTTGAAATGATAGTGTATAATTAAAACTGCACAAAATGAGACTCTTAAATATTTTGTGAGTGAATTATTATTATTATTATTCCAGGATATTAAACCTGTGATTTTGCCAAGAAACTGAGCTGATTTTTGTCATTAAAAATAACTAAGCCATTATTTTTATTTTGTGAGAATTCAAATGAGATCCTAGTTAAGAGAAAGTTTTATCTCTTGAAAATAGGTGATTCAGTTTATTTATACAATGCAGTGCAGTGATTGTTATTAAAGTTAAGAATGTGGCTTTTATTGAATAAAAATAATTATACAGTATAAATTATCCTACTTATGAACTACAAAATTTCCCCTGGATTTGCTGATTAAGTTTAATATCAGCAAACATTAGCATTTTATGTAGATTCTGTTGAAATTTTCTTTATCTACTTAATTAAAGAAAAGCTGAACTGCATACAGCTAAACAAATTGACATTATATGCCCCAGCTTCTCCTGAGGACACTGAAGTACTTATCTTTTGATCACTAATTGCAGCCATTAGAATTCTGTTACAAATGAACTAATACTAACTAAAAGTCCAGATGCGACAAATGTGAGAGATGAGTGAACTGAACAATATTCTACTAGACTGACAATGTCCAATGCTTAATTGCTAGTGCATTTTTATCTTAACAAGTAGAAGAATCATCATGCAAGTAAATCCCAGTAAAATGAAGTAATATCTGCAACTGATGATTTGGTAACCTGCCATTTTAAAACCATTTACTTTAATTTAAAGTTGTTTCAGTGAGCATATACTTAATGGAAGGAAAACTCAACATCTCATATCACCAGACCATTGAAAGTGTAAACACGAATATTACAAAGAATTTGGTCTTAAATATGCAGAATGGCAAATGAAGTAGCAAAATTGCACTCTTTAAGAGAAATAACCAAAGTTTGTAAAATTGGGAATGTAGGAACACCCTCATGCCTTATTTCTAGGATCTAGCCTTTATTTCTAAAGGCTTTTAGAGAAGGACATGGTTTTTTAAATCACCTAACTAAGGCATTCACTTACTTTTACAGATGCTCTTACGGGGGGTCACAGAGCCACTTTCTCACGGACACCAGAAAATTAATGGTACTCTTGGGTCTAATCTTAGCTTTTCAAGGCCTTTTCCAGTTAAGTTTTGATAAGGTCATATAACCTCACATCCTGAGAAAGGTTTATTAATTCACACAATATTGCCAATGTCTGTACTTTTTTTTTAAGTTGAATACCATGTTACATAGTATTCACATTTCTTGGGCTTGGTTCTACTCAAAAAGAAAAGCAATTAACAACTTTATTCTAATAAAGGGCAATGTCACATGGTTTCAACATCCCATTTGGTTGCTGAAACCCTGAAATCTCTGTGAAAGTTACATAATTACAATAAACCTCAGCAGTCTGAAAAATAGATTTTAAGAACATGATAACTTGCATTGTAATGATTAACATATACCTAAAAATATTGACAAGGCAAGAGAACTGGTCAACATGGTAAGTGCAAAGTATTAGATGATGAGTGAAATTACTTATTTCTCTGGGCCCCTATATTTAAAAAGCATTACATTGGACTAGATATTTTTTAATGTCCTCTTGGTATACCAATTGACTCTCAATTTATCCCCCCAAATTAAAAATTTAATGAGAACAACAGTAACGTTACATACCAGGCTTTCTGATTTTGAACTGCCATGTATTTCATGATGTCACGCTGCTGCCCCTGAAGTTTAAATTTCATCATTATTCAAAGAAAAATGAGAAAAAAAGTGAAACAAAAGTAGATTCAGGTTGCTGTTAAACTCGATTACCAAGAAATGACAATCTATTTAGCTTCTATTAAAAGCAGCAACAAAATTCAACTCCACACATTTTTCTGAATATAACATTTCTATGCAATAAAAATAAGACCTCAGAAAGTTAATGTTGGCAAAATTATAATTTTTTTCAATTTTACTATTACAGATATATTTACGGAAAGGAAAGTTTGCCTTTTGTGAAATTCAAGTTGTATTCATGTGTATGTCGCTTCATGACTAAAGCAAGAAAAGCCTGTGCTTCTAAAACACAAAGGTTTGGAACAGAAACCCAACTTTGTTAAAAAGTCAAATTGGTGCATTAGCTTCTGTGTCATTCTTATTACTGCACATAAACAGAAAACTAAATGATTGTAGAAATTTGTTAATTAGATGATACCCTCCAGATATAATTCGACGATTTTGTATTTCTGACTACTGTGCATTTTTACATGAGTCCTGTGTAATTCTCTGAAATTGTTTATAAAGATAAAACACCCTATAACACTTTGTGGAATAGCAAATAATAATATTAATGTCTTTTGAGGTTTTAATTCAATCTCCTAAAATACTTGATAATCAATGTAGTATTATCACAGGTTTTGTTAAAATCAGTTGACTTAATATTATCATTTAATCAAGTATTATATCAAATAGCAGTTACATTGTGAGCTAAACTAAGATTATCACAAAACTAATTTATTAGAAATAGATTAATATTTTCTTGACTTTCTCAATTAAAATGGCCTTTTCTCTTATTTCAAATGCTATCATGGATCAAGGAATAAATCAGGGACTTAGTCTGTATTTCAAGACTCTTGTGGACAAATCCTTGCTTCACACTACAAGGTTGTACTAATACATGTTCCCATTGTCACTGATCTTTAAATAATTCTTCTCCCACCACTAAAATCTCAGCCAAGTTTAATAGGATTTTTATTCTAACTGCAGTATTGGGTATGTCCAATTTTTGTTTATGTATGGGACCTTGGAAGTTCCTGAGCACCAGTGTACATTACACTTTTGATTTATACATTTCCATAGACCAGAGAGACCCTAAGTATCCCATAAGTTCATTTATGTGATTCTATTAATGAGATCTTAGGCTGCTGTCCTTTAGTTACCCACTGCTACTCTCCCTCAGCTGGAGAGGCATATTTAACAACCCCTTTCAGGTGAATTTCCCATATTTTTTCTCTAGAATGCTCTTTACTCTGTTTTACCCATTTTTCTAATCCTATGCTGTCTTTTCAGTCCACTTGATATTTATTGTCTTCTTTCTAAAATAACATCTCTTTCAAGCAATTCGTATAGGTCAATACTTCTTCCTCAGTATGGCTCTTATTGTTGAAAAGACTCAACTTTTCCTGTGACTGCAACAGTGCACTGATTTTGCCTGAACTAATTTTAGAAGTTTTTCTTCAATGTTGACTTATTTGCCAGACATTTTGTTGCCTTTGAATACTTACTGATTGAGCATATTCTGGACCCCAAAATTTTGAGTTTTCTGGGATAGTGACATGTGTAGTAGTCAACCCTTATATATTTTTGCTTGATTATGCCAAAGAGATTCTTCAAGGAATTCTGCAGACATTGGGGATATAAGTAACAGTTATGTGAACCCACGAAATTGTTCATAAGTTGACATTGACGTCAGATTTTCAAGTATCTTTTCCTTAATTATTGCCTTCCATTTACACAAAAAATGTTGTATATAGATATTAGGGTACATAATACTATAAAATTTGGGGAACACAGAAGATATTCATGTTCCTCATAGAGGCATTTCCTCAACATCTTATCACCTAAGTCAATAGTCACACAGGTGTTTTATGACTCTGTTTTTGCACAAAGTTGTTTGCAGACTATACTACCTTTCAAAGGGGTCCTTTAGAGAACAAAACTGAGGTTACTGGAGGTGAGAAAGGGAAAGGTGGAGGAGGAGTTAGTGAGAAATTGGTAAAGGGTCACAAAGATTTCATTTTGTAATGATGAATATACGAATTATCTTGATTTCATCACCATATATTGTATACAGGTGTTGCTATTCAATCCTGTATCCCATAAATATCTATAATCAATTATGTTTCAGTAAAAAATGGGGTCTTTCATAGTAGAAATAATCTGTAAAAATGGGGAACAAAGACAAAGTTACATTTGAATTATTCCAAGTGTTTGATTATAAGGTACATTAGTGTCATCAGGGTACATTTCACAGATGACTCTATATTATGGATTGAATTGTGTCCCGCCAAAGTTTAATGTGCTGCAGGCTTGGTCCCCACTGTGAAAGTGTTAAGAGGGTGGGAAATTCTATTCTGGTAATTGAAGGTGGGGCCTTGAAGAGGTTATTAAATTGTAGGACCATGCTGTAGTGAATGGGTTAATAATGGCCAGGGACGTGGTTCTGAGGGCTTTAAAAGAAAAGCATATAAGAGTCTTTCTCTGCTCCACCGTTCTGCCATGTGAGACCCCTGTGGTACTGTCACCAGCAAGGCTTTTACCAGATGTATTCCCTGGACTTTGGACATTCCAGCCTCTGAAACTGTAAGCAATAAATTTTGTTTTCATTATAAATTACCCAGTTCCATGTATTTTGTTTTAAGTAACAGAAGTGTACTAATACACTCCAGAGTGAAATGTTCTTATCTGCCGAGGCCTATCCAAGAACATCAGCTTTAAAGGAGCTCTCTGCAACCAAATATTTCTGCCAAACATGGATGTCTGTAAATACAGCAGAGATAGTATCATCCTCTTAATCAACCTCTCCTGAGGCATGAAGGTTATGCTACCTTTTCCTTTTTTTTTTTTTTTGCATTATCATGTACTGGCTTCTTTTCTATCAGCCGTCATCTCTCCTTCTTTCCATTTGACGTTGACATTCATTCAGATTCTTCTGCTCTTTAGATTTAGCCAGAGACTCATCCATAGCTCACCAGTGTGTCCTTCTTTTTCTATTCCCAGTCAAATAGAATAAGGTTGGATAGATATAAACTTGTGGGATTCTGTCATACACTGGATATGGGAAAGGCAGAAACTGTCAATCCCAGTCTAGACAGGTAAGGAGATGTCCAATACATACCATCATTCTCATAGGAAATTAGAAATTAATACTTAGAGATATTGTCATCATTTTATGTTTAGAAATCCAAAATTTATAAATTCAATCCAGGTCCCAGTGCTATATGATCAGGAAAAAATATTTGTGTAAGCAAGAAAGACATATATGTAGGTACCAATCTGTCTTCCGTACATATTCAGTTTTAACACATATGCATTTAATCGTGCAAGTCATCCCTTAACTTTCTGACCACTCCATAATTTAATAACCAAGTGTTTAACTTATCCATTCTAATTTTCAGTCCACCCACTACTTTGTATATTGTAAGCTATATAATAAGTTCATTGCATTTGATACTTCCTAGCCCATTGTTGAACTGCATTTGAGGTAAAATGGTTCTTGATTGGATGTTATACAAGCAAGAAGACAGACTTAAAAAAAGAAATTCTATCTAAGCCTCAGTAGATAGTTATATAAATACAAATCTAGACTGAATATCCACTCCAGTTAAAGACCATCAATATTCATCTGGAATTCATGTAATCCACCTGCCAGGTACGGATCAACACACATCATCTTGCTATGTGATCCACAGCTGCTTTTAGTCTCTGAGGTTCATATTGACAAACAGAGCAATCACTAGTCACATTTTAAACTCTGAGTGAGGCAGTAGAATATATCTTTTTTTTTTTTTTTTTTTTTTGCTGCCCATTTTCTCTTTGATTAAATGTCATCCTTTCCTACCCGGCTGCCCCCCAACCCCACACATACATGGCTACTGGCCTCATGTACTCAATAGATTACTTCCAATGGCAATGAGGACATCAGGACATCTGCTTTCTGGTTCCAGTCCTTTAGGAACTTAGACATTAAAATTTTTGATGGGCATCAACATGTAACTGGCAACTGAGAATTGTCACTCCTTTGCCTGGAAATAAAGGACTCAAGAGTCCGATGTTGATGTGAGGTTCAGAAGCTTTATTATCAGGAAACATAATCTGGAAGACAGTTTCAGCTGCAAACTGTCTTAGAGGCTTGAGAGCCTCAGCAATGGTTTTTAAAGGGAATAGTATGGGAAACAAAAGGGGGAGTTTAGTCCTATCAGAAAGCTTCTATGTGCAATCTTGCTATTTCTGGGTTTTCTTTTTATTTATTTATGTATTTATTTGATCTTGGGGACCACTTCTGCAACTCTTTGGTTTGAATTCTTTCATTCATCCTTGAGTGTGATTGTTGTCCAGTTCCCACCAGCTGGACAGGTGTTATCTAGCTCTGGACAGCTGTGACTTCAAAGGGAAGAATGGTTAATTTTGTAGGTTACTGATGAACTCTTATTATCTTTGTTTCTTCTTAGCACCAAGATGTGCAGTTACAAAAAGAAATTTTCTATAGCTAGCATTCTGCTTGAAGTTATTGAGTTATTTATCAATAACTCCTTTAAAGCTAAATATATACAACTGTTCACTGAGGTGGGCCCTTACAAACACACCTCATTTTGATTTTTTCTCTCCAAGTCCATAAAGTTTTCCATAATTTACTGTACCACACTGGGGTTCCCTTTGTCTTGCACTGATCTAAGGCCCATTTCCAGAACTAGAATTCCAGTTTATTGGCTATTGCCCAAGAATTGGTAAAGATCCCTACAATACGATTATTGTTATTATCTAGTTCCTTTGATACCATGAAGAACACAGATCTGCCCCCATTGAGTGGATTTCCCTTTTCCTTCTTCAGTCAAAGCACAGTCATCACCCAGTTGTAATACAGCTGCTTTGCAGACTGAGTGTTGACACATCACCCTTGAGCTACCATCTTTAAGCCATGTTGCTTGCTTGGCATCCTTCAATAACTAGTCATGGGAAGGGGTTCTTTTAGATATGGGAAAAAGTACCTACTCAGAGGCATATAATGTAGGGCCAAAAGCATGGTGGCCACATGTTTATGTATCGGCATGCCCAGTGTCGTTCTCTACTACATGTTTTTTAACAAAGTAACTCTTCTCTGCATTTACTTTTCTGTGGAAATAAACTTCTCACACCTCAAAATGACGTATATTTCAGTTTCATATTCTTTGTGGTAGAAGTATTTTCAACTAAAGTTCGATTGCTGACCCAAATTTGCTTGTCAAAAAGGACACATTTTGAATATGAAACATTTTTCCAGTCCAAAATGCCAGTAGTGACACTGAGTGAAGGCCATAGCCTTTTGCAGAAAGGCTTAAGTTAACATGGCTACAGATTACTGACAATTCCGATATAATTATTGTATGTGATTGTAACGTACTAAAGAAATTTATTGCATTGTGATTCTTAGGAGTTTGTTTCATAGTAACTTGTTGGACTGGGACTAATAAAATTACAGAAGCAAAGTGCGATTTCTCTAGAAACTAGACAATCCAATCAATCCTTACAATTCTTGCTTTTGTTTTTGAACTGATAGAGTTGGTAACGTTTATTTTGATTGTTTGAGGAATGTCTCTAGTATCACCAGCTAAAGTTGTGACTAAGAATTTTAATGTTTTTGTTGAGCCTTGTACATTAGTTGGGTTAATCAACTACCATCAGGCTATCATATGATCATAACATCACTTTGTACCCATATATATCACATACACACACACACAACTATAATTTTTCAATTTACAATTAAAAAAGAAAAGAAAAGAAAAAAGTTACCTCTGAAAAGCATAATTAATGATGCCAGAGGTGGAGGGGGAAAGGGAACGGCGGGGGATAGTTGTTATTTACTGTAAACTATAAAGTAGTAATACTTTATTAATCCTGTGCATTTTAAAAATTTTCATTTGAAAACGTTGAACATGAATAAGCACATGTGAGAACCAGAAAGAGGCCCTGGTATTCGAGATACTCCTTGACCTTTGCAACAGTTTATCAAAGGGCTAGAGAACAGGTTGTTCAGTAACTGAAGATACCATAATTTTATTTTCATCTCTGAAGTCAATTACAGAAGAATGTGTACAGAATTTTCCATTTGTCATGCTTGGCTTCAAATCTTGGCTCTGGCATTAATTAACATTGTAGTCTTATATAAATCCCTTCACCTCCTTTAGGTGTTTCCTATTATGTAAATAGAATGTAACAATATCTATCTCTGAGGTTATTTTTTAAAATGGAGGTATTTACACAAATTTCCTACCTTGAGTTGGGATAATCCTCAATAAATAGAAATGCTTATTAATACTATTGTAATTAATGTGATCATAATCTATAACTTAGGGACACAGGTAGAGAGACTTAAATTTATGTGTGTTTCAAGTTATTGCATCCAGTGAGCCAAGTGCCCAATATACAGTCAACATCAACGAGTCTGAGATTTCAGTCAACCTAAGTAGTGTGCAACTGGAGGACTAAGCAAACCAAAAGGTGGTTAAAGCATGACACTTAATTGTCCTGTAGACCAAAAGGGGGACCATATGAGATTCTGAAATAATACAAATTTTCCACTGTGACTCTCATATGACAGTGGCCTCCACAGCTGTTCCTTACCATCCTTCATGCTTTTTATTGCAGCCCCTGATTTTCCATATGCTTCTTAATAAACTCGAAGGACCCAATCAACAGTTACTAAACAAAAAGTAATTCCTCTCTCTTCCCAAACAGATTTTGACAAATTATTCTCAAAACTAAATAAACTTTGACTGACCATCTTGCCAATGCTCCATAAAATATTTGCCCTTCTTCAAGACAAGGATTCCTTTGAATTCTTCTCAGAGCTGGCATTATTAGTAAAGGATTATGTTCACGGCACTCTGGTTGATCTTTTATCTACAATACAAACATTTTTGGGTTTTGCCATTTTGCTTTTGTTTTGTTTTATTTATTTACTTACTTGTTGTTTACATAAAGCTTGTGTACATGTGTAAATGTCTAGGTGCGTAGGGCCACACTGATCCATGAGAAGAGTGAGTTCTTAGTGATGTGGAAGGAAGAGAAATAAATGTGTGTAAATTTATTGAATAGTCACCATGTTTCTAGCAGTGTGCTAGGTACTTTAAGTATGTAATTCTATTTAGTCTATGCAATAACTCTAAGAAGTTATTGTAAGTTATTTAGTCACTATGAGTCACTTTAAAGAGAAGATAGATTCCTTTCTTACAGAAGTATATTTTTTGAGCATCTTTTATGTTTGGTTCAGGGGCTACAGTATTAAAAAAATGACAACTTCCCTGCCTTTCTGAAACATTCATTTCAGTGAATAGACAAGTATCAGACAAACTATCAAATAATTGATGACATTAAAAACAATTTTAGTTGTCACCAGCACAGACATTATTAACACTAACAATAGTTATTTAACATTTATTATAATCTAGGCCCTCTGCTATGTCCTATAGTACAATACAATAATAGTTAATACAAGGGTACTTCAAAGTTCGTGAAAAAATAGAATTAGTAGTTGAAAGGAATCCATATAGCAAATGTCTGTATCAACATATGCCAACCAAAAGCCTTTAACTAATGTTAATCTGTGAAATTAATAAAAGGAATTTGCTTATTCTGTTGAGCAGCCTCAGTAAATAACCCACTTACTTCAAAAGTAATTTATTCCACATGAAAGCAGACTGCTTCATGGACCAGTTATATTCATGAAAGTCTCTGAAAATTTGGCCTTCCTTGGAATAAAATGCAGTTTATAATTACCAGTGCAAGTCAGTTTAGAGCATAATATTTCTGTTTGCAATATTTTTGAGGCACACACAAATGTGTATATGGAGAAAAACAGTTTAATACAGAAATGTTAAATTACAAAAACAAATTGTGTGTACTGATTTTCTGACCTTTTGAGGTGGTGTTTAAATGGCATTTAAAAATCTATAGCAAGAACACTTTTACATTAAAATTAATTATAAGTATATATGCATGTGGTGTGTAGAAGTAAATAGCAAAGAGATGTTTGTCACTTACTCACAATGTGCACTGCATGAATCTTACAGACTTTCACTGAACTTTTACTATCTACAGGCACTGAACTGGTAAAGGAGAAAGAAAGTGAAACTAACCAGGAACATTTCCTCCAGAATTTCAGTCTATGGGAAGAGGCATGGTTTTAAACAAATAAATCCAGAATATGAATCTATGGAATCTATGTTTAAATAAATAAATCTGAAGAGAGCAAAGGGTGTGTAAAACAAAAATTAGCTGTCTACACACACACACACACACACACACACACAGACACACACACAGACACATACACACAGAGACACACAGACACACAAAAAAGGTGCCTTTGAATGTGGATCTTGATTAATCACTAGAAATGCAGAATGGAATCTATATCCCTCTCTTCACCTTCTATTATTTCAATGCACATTTACCTTTAAGTACAGCCATGCAAACTTCCTTGCCTACTCCCTGTGCCTAGAGTGCCCTCTCCAATCTCCATTTTCCCTCCCTGAAGGGGTCTTATATATTCTTTTAAAGCTTAAGTTAATCTTACTTCCTTTAAATATTCCATAATTCTTCCTGTTCTCACATATCATTTTATCATCATTCTATTATAAATTTTCCTCAGTCCTACAATTATTTACTTATATGCTTTTTTCCTCTAATATTCCACGAAGTACAGAATATGTGTTTTAATCATCTTTGTTTCGTCCAAACCTAGCACAATGATTAAGATTTAGGTGGTGTTTAATAATTGTTCAACAAAGAAGGAAGAACAGAGTGAGTATAGACAGGACAAGTGATGTTTACAAGCCAGATGAGACACAGTCTATGGTATCCCATGCAAGCGGGAACACAGGCAAAACCAAAGTGATACAAATGACAAACAACTAACTGTAATTGAGAAAGTTTGGAATGAGAGCTCTGAAAAGAGTCCCAAAGAGGATGTGGGGCACTTGAGTGTGAAGGGCCTCTTGCTCTTTGCCAAGGCACTTGGGTGACCTACCTAGACACAGAGGATAAGTGGAAGGACAGAGGAATGTGGTGATCAGGTTTTTGTTTCGGAGAGTTAACCAGCCAGTGGTGTGGATAAAAAAGTTTATTTAGGAGTGGATGGAATTAGAAACATCAGCTCAAAGCAAAAGTTAACTAGAGAGAAACAACTTAGTAGAAAGATTCTTAGAAGATAAAATTTATAGAACATATGGAGGGGCTAATGGCTTAGAAATTTAATTCACTTGACTATAATGTGGTCCTATGAATGGTTATTTACACCTAGCAATTTCAACTGGGTATTTTTTATTCAAATAATTTGTATTCTATCAGCTGATACAGATATTTATTATGTAGATATGTTGTATATGTAATGTATCCAAAGAGGAAAGAATGTGGTAATTGTCCTCTGTGTTGTCCTCTGTGGAGTATGCATAAAGCAAATATACTTCACAGGGCCTGATTTTCCAAAGCCTTGCAGTTTCAAATATTGACCTTGCAAAGGACAGGACATTTTCCCCAGGCTATAGTCTCTGTTGTAAGATAAAGAATTGAAACACAGCAAGGTTGCTGGCTCAAAGACAGACAGGTTACTGATTGATATGTAAAGATACTGGGAAATTGCTGTAAGAAGAGAATGTTTGCTAAAATCAAGCTCTTGTTAGTGGATTGACTTAACTGCATTATAGAATGCCACTTTGCTTGTCTTACTGAATGTTACCAGCTTCTATTGTTAAGCTTGTTAAACTGTACTTAGCAAAAATCCCACCTATGTTCTCTTCCTGTAACTTCCTGGTCTGGAGAATAAATGTGGGAAGAGAATGGCAATTTGTGGTTAATTTCCCAAATGGAAGGAATGCCTCACTCTTGAGGGTCCCGGGAGATTAACTCCTTTTTGGGGCTTCTCACTGCTCAGAAGAGATGGGCTTTGAGTAATCTTTGGCAGCTCCATAACCCAGGGGAAAAGGGATGACAAATCCATGTGAAGCAAAGCAACAGCCCTCCACTTTACTCAATCCTTTCCTTTACCTGGGCCTAATTTTTCTGGAAGATGAGGTGGTTATTAGGGCATTGGTCCAGGAGTTAAGTTCAGCTTGTTTTTATTATTTTTTTGTTGGTTATGAATATTCATGAGATGCAGAGCTGGCTGTCATCCCTCATGCCCAAGATGTGAAGGCCAGATTCATACTGGCAGCATGCTCATTACCACACATTGCATTTGTACCCCGTGTCCCCGACCCAGTTATCTCCAACCTCCCTCCCCCTACCTTACCCCCACCCCACTAATTATTATGCTTTGAGATAAACATGGCTCATTTGTTACTTATTGCATATACACAACTTTTATTTCCATCAGAAAAAATATTTTCTTCTTGTGAGAATAGGCTATACTTTATGACTCTATCTCTAGTGCCAGGTATATAGTAGGTGTTCAGCAAATGTTTTTTCAATGACTAAAAAGCATACAGGGAGTAGGGTAAAAAGCAAAAAAGAAAAAAGAATGTGCACTGTTTTCTGATTTGTAGAATGCTAATTGCAAAAAATATGTATTAGCTTGATGCTCATTAAACAAATCTTCCAAATGTTCGCTGGAAGAAAACTACTGTAGTTTTGCTGTCTCCTATGTTCTTTTATAATTTGTGGATTTTTTTCAATATCTTTTAAAATAAAAGCATGAAACAAGATAATAGTAATCTTCAAAGTTTAATAGCTACATTACTCAAATCTTTATTGTTAACTTATTAATCACACAGAATTATAATATTAAAATACTTACAAAATAAAATAATATTTAGAATACTTACATTCTATCACAATCTAAATGTTCTTTTCTTCCTATTATTAATTCAGCAAATAGTTATTGAAGAGCTCTATCCCAGGCAAATATGAAAAGACACGTTTACTGTTCCTATGTGAGGACAAAAAGATGCAAATAAAGATATAATTTAAATACAAGGTCTTGCAGGGTAGGTAGTGTAAAACATAGGACCTGGCCCACTTAAAAGTGACCAAATGATTTAGACTCAAGTTACTGAAATAGAGCAAATGTAATTCAAACAACATATGCCATTTAAATACATAGGCACAAACACATGAACATATATGCATATTTTTAGCTCTCCCCCATCGTCATAACTACTGTAACCGAAGTCATGATCATTTATACAACTACTAATAAATTTAAGGTCATAATCAGAAGTTGCTTATATGAACACAACAAACAAGAAGCTAATTGTAATGCAAATATATTTCCATAATGGCTGAGAATAATATATAGCAACATGATCTCTAGGATTTATTTCTGTTGAAAGATCAATTCTAACAGTGTTTCTCCTAGACATCCTCTTTTAGCATACTAAATGGATTAAGCAAGGTTCATTAGCCAGGTTATATTACATACTTTAAAAAGAAAAAAAGAAAGGCAAAAATGTGCTTTTTGCATTTTTTAATAAAGTCTGATTTTAAACAGAACATTTATAAAACCAAATGCAAGTACATTTATGTTTTAGAATGTGCACATGTCTATCTATCCTAATCTATATTTTTTTCTACCCAATTAAATTAGGAGTGAAAGAATATAAGGATTTTTCTATTTTGGATTATTAATCACCCGTCCTATTAACTTAAAGATAATAAAATAATTCATAAAAATTGAAAGAAAAATCTATTTCTTATACTTCTAGCTTTTGAATTTAAGTAAGAAACATTTTTAAATTTATTTTATCTCAAAATTTTCTCATATTTGAACGATCAGTTTAAAATTATACATACATATTATAATGAAATATGTATATTCGTGTTTTCTCTCTCTAAATATGTATTTGTGTATACACACACACTCATACACACAAATGAAGAAAGAAAGAGAGTACTTCTCAAAGAGTGAGAAAGGGACAGAGGAGAGTATGGAAGAGAGAAGAAAGAGTAAAGAAGAGAGGAAAAAAGATTAATGCAGACTGGGAAAATTTTGGTTTTGGGAATTTTAGAACTAATCTTCTCATTTTACGGAGAAATCGAGACTCTGAGGTTAAATAGCTCGTCAATAGACATGCAGTGAATCCGTGGCAGGCCAGATGCAGGAAATCTTCGTGTCTAGTTTCCTATTCTCCTGCATTCATGGAGATCAAAGTTCCAGGTTCGTAGGTGTGCACTGGTTTATTTTTCTGGAATACTACTGTTTCATTAATTACTATCTGCCCAATCTATATTAATCAATTGTTTTAAGTCATTGACAGTAATATCAATTTGTCTTTATTTCCACAAAGACTAACATTTGCATAACTATAAGAAACACATTGACTTGAATTGAGAAAAAAAAATAATTGATTTTTGTAATTTTTTAAAGGCTTTATTCACCATTTTAAAACTATAAGAATGGTCATTTAAAAATGTATTATAAAAAATGTATTGTAAATTATTTATTCTGTCATTTAAAATGTTTCCTATTTTGGAATTCCCCTTTAGTGTTCAAATATCTCTTTATTTTAAGATTTATATCCCTTTTCCTGATGGCTCTTTTCATTTTATTTTGAACAGATATTAAGACAAGATATTGGGCGATCCTCACAAGAGAAAATTTTCAAGGTCTCCCTTCTTCCCGTCCTGGGTAAAACGATTATTACTGATTACGTTAATGTACAAGGGAAAACAAATGTGTATGGTACCCAACAGTAGTAATTCTCCTATCTCAAGGTTACATCTTTTTTCAGATTTGGATTATAGGAAGAAGAGTTAGACAGCCAGCTAATAAATGGTCTGCTTTTACATTTATTGTTCTGTGAATCCCAACGAACTCATAAAAATTCAAATTTTAAATTCTTGGGGCAATAGCTAAAATTAATGTTGATCAGTCTATTTGTTACTAATGCAGTTGCTGTATGGTGTTATTCAATTCAGAAAAGAACAAAAATGACAATAAAATAATTATAAATAAAACGAAGTGAAAAGTTGATTAAAATTTTCAACACATGTAACAAAATACAAGCTTTGTGACATTTACAGATACATCCCTGTAAAGCAAAAACATTCACATTTGGAAAAAAAAAAAGGTTACTAGTCTCTTTTTTATGTGTCCTTGGCAATTTGTCTTTTATTCTTACTTGAGTAAGAACTAATGATGGTAGTACATAGGGCACATACTAAGAGAAAAAGTAAACAATTTTGAGGAAGTATGGACAACTCAAACAATTCTAACAAGTCATTTAAAATTTACATTTTCTTTTTCTTACTCTTATTCTCTTTTTCCTCATACTTTCATGAAAGCCATATGTGCCAAATAGTAATAATACAATGAGCAGTTTTGTTATTAGAGCTTTATGGCCTCTTTAAAGACATTCACATAATATTTTGCATTGATAACAATTCCTCCATCATTAGCATGTCCAACTGCATAAAATTCATGTAAAATGACTCGCTATTAAGTACAAAATATTGACTACTACTCAGAAATATCACCTTTTGCATGTATGGCGCAATTATTGAATCTATTTTTCTAAAGCTGACTTTACTACCAGATGTAGGAATATATGAGAATCTTCATCCTATTTAGGAGAAGCCATAGCGGTGAACTGTACCTCTTTAAACTACTCTGACCAAAAATGACATTTCATAATAAGATCAACGTTACTTTCTGATACACTAGTGCATAGGTGTATAGAGTCCCTCACATACACAGCAAGAGGCTCTTAGTATTGTTTGTGTGTAAGACACACCACAATAGATTTAGTAATGTTATCAAGTCAGAAGACAAAAATTGAATGGGAATTTTTTCTTCTTAGTTATAAAATTTCCTATGGATGTTAAGAAATAAAAACTTTTAAATAATTTATTAACAAATATGATAGCATTGTTAGCTGGGTACGTACCATGTTTCAGGTTCTGTGCTAATTGCTGTAAATACATTATTTACTCCTGTAGAAAAGCTGGTGCAGATATTTCTTATTTTACTGGTGAGGAAGGTGAGGCTCAGAGAGGACTTGATCTGCCCACAGCCAACAGTTTAATGCCTTAGAAAGTAAGGAGTTTACATGAGACCTGAGTGCTTTTAACTTTTATGCTATTATGTTCATTCTTCTCTCTATATATATGATGTTTTTATTTGTCCTCCAAGGATTTTACAAAACATCTTCTTCAGAAAAGCACTAATTTTGGGAGGAAAAAGAAAAAAAGACAATCAGTAGAAGGTTTTATTCTCCAAGGACCATAAAATTTTTATAATATACATAAAGTTTCATCTGGAAATCAATGAAATGATCATCTATTGCTTTTCTTTAGAATCTCTTTAAAATAATGTTATTACAAAATTTTGAAAGTTTCACACTGAATTATATACCCATCCATACGTGCAAGTAGAATAATTTTGTTTTTTTGTAAACAAAAACTATAAAATCTTTATCTCAACTATGCACAATGTATAATAAAATATTTAAAACATTAACAATCAGTATATCTATCTATTGATTATATTTTCAAATGAGATCACTTCAGATCAACCTTTTAATAGTTGTGTGATTTTGTCACATTCCTTATTTTCCTAGAATTTCTATTTCCTCATGTGTAAAAGGAAGATAATTCTTACTTCAAAAGCTATTTCTGTGGAGGAGGCAAGGTCCATACATAATTTGTGCATGCATGCCTGTGTATGTGTGTGTGTGTATTTAGTTCTGTGCAATTTTATCACTTGTGCAGATTCATAAAATCCACAGTCAACATGTGTAACAGTTCTACAAGGATCTTCCATATTACCCTTTTAAAATTCTAGACACTTCTCTGCCTCCCTCTCCACCTCCCTAACTCCTGGCAAGTGCTAATCTTTTTTTAGAGCAGAAGTATTTTACAGATAGTCAACTCTGTATCCCACAAATATGCATAATCAATTTTGTTTCAATAAAAAAATAAAATAAATCTAAAAAACAGCAGAAGTATTTTTGGTAGCCTTTTCAGGTTACATTGCATATTCTTTGATACTCTACAAGTGGTAGTCAATCTCTCTCCCTCCCTCTTTTTTTTTTCTTTAGATCTCCAGACTTATTTAGCATAACTGAAACTTTGTACCCTTCAGCTAGCACTTTCTAATTTCCTCCTATCCCCAGCTCCTTATAACCATCATTCTACTGTCTGCTTCTATGTGTTTGACTATTTTAGATGGTACATATAAGTCAGATCATGCAGTATTTGTCTTTCTGTGCCTGGATTATTTAACTTAGCATAATGTACCCCAGGTTTATCCATGTTGTCACAAATGGCAGAATTTCCTTCTTTTTTATGAATAAAATATGCCATATTTTTAATTTATTTGTCCATCAATGGACATGTAGGCTGTTTACATATCTTGGCTATTGTGAACATTGCTGCAATAAACATGGAAGTGCAGATATCCACTACTGAGTAGTCCTTCAATGTGCAGATACAATACACCATAATTTGCTTGTTTATTCACCTGTTGGTGGACTGGGTTGTTTCCAGTTTGGGGCTTGTACAAATAAAGCTACTAAAAGAAAACAATAGAATGGGCAAGGTGTGCAGATAAATTAGGAGTTAAGTCTTAGATAGGTTAAGTTTTAAAAATTTATGAAATATGTAAGTGAACATGCCAATCAATTAACTTGTCTAAACTAAAATGGCATGGTCATATTGAAAATGCAAATTTGAGAATTATTGGCAAAGAATGGTAGTTAAAACAATAAGAGTGAATAAAATAATCACTCAAGGAGAGAATATAGCCAGAGTATCAAAGAGGTCCTCCTACAAAACATTTCCAAGAAACATGAACATTTAAATCTTAAATAGAAAAATCAAGACCTATAAAAAGATAGAAAAGGAGTAACCAGTGAGGTAAAAGAAAAAAAATAGTGTGTTTTGTGTCTTTGGAGCCATATAAAATATAAATTATATTTCTCAAGTTAAAAACAATAACTGGGATACTGATTTCAGTGTCATTAAATTTATACTTTATTTTGGGAGGTATTAATGTGTTTGTGATTTCCTACTGAACATATGAGTGTTTTAATATACATATACATAGTGAAATTGTTACTACACTCAAGCAAATTACCATATCCATCGTATCATAATTTACCGTTTTGTAGAAAAACCACTTCAAATCTAACTTTCTTAGCAAATTCCTAGTATACAATAGAGTATTATTATTACTTTTTTATTGAAACATAATTGATTATACATATTTGTGGGGTACAAAGTTGGCTATCAATAGCCGTATACAATATGTGGTCAAAACAGGATAGTTACCTTGTAATCATTCTTTGTGCCTATTAACCAATTGCTCATTACAGTACATAATCATTCTTTGTGTCCATTAACCAATTGATCATTAATTTTTCATTAACTCCCTTCCTTTTCCCTCACCCCCTCTTCCTTTCTGTTTCTAGTAACCGCAGTTCTGTTCTCTCCTTCTAAAAGTTCAACATATTATTGTGTTCCTTGTCTCTTTCTCTTTCCCTGTCTCTTTCCTTCTTTGTTTATTTATTAATTCTGCTCCCACTTTTGAGTGAGGACATGTGGTATTTCTCTTTCTGCACCTGGGTTGTTACACTTAATATAATTTTCTCCAAGCTCATCCATGTTGCTGCAAATGGCAAAATTTAATTATCTTTTATGGCTGAGTAGTATTCCATTGTGTATATATACTAGTCATGCTTATCCAGTCATCCATAGATGGATATTTAGGTTGGTTCCACAGCCAGGCTATTGTAAACAGAGATGTGATAAACCTGAGTGCAGGTATCACTTTCACATGATGATTTCCATTCCTTTTGGTATATACTTTGGGATTGCTGGAACATATGGTAGTTCTATCTGTAGCTGTTTAAGGAATCTCCATGCTGCTTTCCATAATGGCTGTACTAATTTACAGCTCCACCAACAGTGCTCAGGTGTTCCTCTTTCTCGACATCCTCACCAGTATTTGTTACTCTCTGTCTTTTTTATAATTACCAGTCTACCTGTGTGAGTTGATATATCACAGTGGTTTTGATTTGCATTTCCCTGATGATGAGTGATGTTGAACATTTTTTCATATATCTGTTGGCTATTTGTTTGTCCTCCTTTAAGAGATGTCTACTCAGCTATGTGGCCCATTTTTTAATCAGATTATTTGTTTTTTTTTTATTGTTAAGCTGTTTGAGTTCCTCATATATTCTGGATATTAATCCCTTGTTGGATGCATAGTTCACAAATATTTTCTCCCATTCTGTAGGTTGTCTTTTCACTGTATTGATTGTTACTTTTGCTGTGCAGAGGCTTTTTAGTTTAATACATTCCCATTTATTTATTTTTTCTTTTGTTGTCTGTGTTTTGGGTCTTATTCTTAATGTCTTTGCCAAGCTCTACATCCTGGAGTGTTTCCTGTATGTTTTCTTCAAAAGGTGTGAAGTTTTAAGTATTATATTTAAGTCTTTAATCCATTTTGAGTTAATTTTGATGTATGGAGAGAGGTACAGGTCCAGTTTTATTCTTCTACAGTTTTCCCAGCACCATTTATTGAAGAGGCTGTCTTTTCCTGATTGTATGTTCTTGATGCCCTTGTTGAAGATCCGTTGGCTATAAACACATAGGTTGATTTCTGGGTTCTCTATTCTGTTCCATTGGTCTGAGCATCTGTTTTTATGCCAGTATCATGCTGTTTTGGTTACTATAGTTTTGTAATATAATTTGAAGTCAGGAAGTGTAATGCCTCCAGCCTTACTTTTTTTGCTCAGGCCTGCTTTGTCTATTCAGGGTCTTTTGTTGTTCCATATAAATATTAGGACAGTTTTTCTTTTCTATTTCTGTGAAGAATGTCATTCGTATTTTGATGGTTATCACATTGAATCTTTTGCTATTTGGATACCCTTTATTTCTCCAATACTAGATTAAATAGGAGCTGTGAGAGAAGGCATCCTTGTCTTCTTCCTGTTCTTAAAGGAAAAGCTTTCGGCTTTTCCCCATTCAGGATGATATTGTTATGGGTTTGTTACATATGGCTTTTATTATATTGAGATTCCTTCCTTCTATACCTAATTTGTTGAGTGTCTTTATCATGAAGGATGTTGAATTTTTGTCAGATACTTTTTCTGTATCTATTGAGATGATCATATGGCTTTTGTTCTTGATTTTGTTGGTTAACTATAGTCACCATGCTGTACATTAGATCTCTGGACATGTTGACCAACATAACTGCAACTTTGTACTGTTTTACCTACATCTCTCCATTCCATCCACCCCCAATCCTGCATAAACATTGTTCTACTCTTTGTTTCTATGTATTTACTTAGTCTTTCCTTTTTTTAGTTTTCCATAAGAGAGATCATGCAGTATTTTTCTTTTTGTATCTGCCTTATTTTACTTAGAGTGATGTCCTCCAGGTTTGTCCATGTTGCAGGAAAAGGCAAGGTCTCTTTTTATAAGGTGAGTGGCATTCCACTGTATGTCTCCGTATCTGTTTATACACACACATACATTGTACATGTGGTATAAATATGCAGTATACCACAATTTCCTTATGCTTTCATCCCTCAACAGACATTAAAGATTCTCATATCTTGACTATTATGAATAATGCTGCAATGAATCTGAGAACTTAGGTATTACTAGGAGGTGCTAGTTCCATTTCCTTTGAGTATGTACCTAGAAGAGGATTTGCTGAATCATTTGGAAGTCCAATCATTTTTTAAAGGAATCTCCATACTGTTTTCTTTAATGGCTGAAACTGTTTTTGTGATATTAAATATTTTAATTTAGGAGTTTTATTTTTTATCCTGACTTCAGATCAAGCCCAAAGTTACTCAAAATGTTTTATATTTTTTAATGGTCTTGTTTTATTTTAAGTTAAATTTAACACTACTTATTGCATAGTTTTTCCCACTATAGTTTAAGGACAATTTCATTGCTTTCCATTACCAACTGATTTAAAGAAAAAAATTTTTGAAAATCCACCTAATTCCAAAGTCCTCTCTCTCTCTCAATCTCACTCTCTATGCTTCTCTATCTTTATCTCTCTTTTCCTATCTATGTTTCTAGTAATATAGACTGTTCCACTTTCTAAATGTTGAATCATATTATTATTTGTAGAACTAGGGCTAGGTCTGCAGGCCACAGACCCCTTGAGACCATTTACAAACCCTTCACATGCAGGTCTATGAGCTAGATAACTGGCAAAAAGGTCCCTGGAGCCTTGGTTGAAGCAGGAATAGACTTTATTCAGCACACACACATCTAGGAGCTAGGCAGTACAAAGAGAAACTCAGAAACTCTACTGCTACTGGCAAAGTCCAAAGAAAAACTGAACACCTGGCAGCAGAGTAAACATGCTCTATTTTTAGACATGAGCTCTCTGCCAGCCAGCCTGCTTCCCAAACTGAAGAACATACAATAGCAACAAAACTAAAAAGATACATTGGTGCACATGTGCACTAACTCCACCCACACACAGCTTTTTTACAAGAAATATGCTGCTCGACCCCCAACCAGACCTGAGCTGAGGGAGCCTGACTAAATTATCCTATTTTCCCCACATTATTAAATAAGGACAATACACTTTCTTCTTCTTGACTATTTAAACGGATTATTTTATGTTTTTCTTATAAAGTACTGGTTGACTAAAACAGAGATGACTGATAATGTTAATTGCAGGTATGCCTGTTTTATTCATGCTGTTAAAAAAAATAACATGAGTATTTTATCATTAAATATGGGGTATGCTGAGAACCTTTTCTTATGAAATTTATTCATAACATTCAACATTATTTATGTTTCAGCTGGTCATCTCTGTAGTAGATTGAATTATTTCTCCCAGTTAGACACTGCCCTTGTTATAAGAGCATATACGTCTCTGCTCATTATAATTTGATTTGTAGTGCCTCCCTGTGGAAGGACTTATAGCTCTGTTTTATCCACATAGCGATCTTGGTTGTACAATTTGCTCTGGTTTATAGAACAGGATCAAAAAACATTGTATATGATGTCCAGATAGAACCTTGGCCATTGCAAGATTCTGCCAAGATTCATTTTTTCCTACTGCCATGAGAACAGTGTATTCAAATTAGACTGCTTCATCAGCCTGAATTATCAAATGTAGAAAAAACAAGGGGCAGAGTTGAGCAGAGTTGAGCAGAGTGAAGCTGAGCCACAGCTAATCCACAATAAAATGGGATATGAGAAAGAAATAACTTTTTGTTGCCACAGAGATTTCACATTTGTTTGTTACTACAAAATATACCTTAGTAAAAGTTGGCTGCAAGTTCCACAATTACCATTGTCATTAAAAAATGTTTTTATAAAGAATCTTTTGTAAACTTTATCAAACCTTTTATGGTATATGTTTATATAATTGTATGATATTTCTTCTTTAATTTATTGATTGAATGAAAACTGGCGATAATAATTTAAATAGGTCAATTTATAAAAAGTGTTGGAATGCTCCTATACTATTCCTTGGCCATATTAAGAATTTCATTTTGAAATTTATCTGAAACTCCACTCTAAATCTCTCAGTACCAATTTCCTGAAGAAAGGCTGCTATCTTCCTATTTCCCTCCAAATTCCTGAAAAATAGAAATGTCTTGAAAACAAGAAGAACACTTCAAGAACATGTGTCTTAGTCATTACAAGGCTGACATAACAAAATGCCATAGACTGGGTGGCTTGAACAGCAGGTATTTATTTTCTCACTGTTCTGGAGGCTGGAAGTCTAAGAACAGTGTGCCAGCACAGTTGAGGTCTACAGAGGACTATCTTCCTGGCTTGCAGACAGTTGCCTTCTCACTGTGTCATTATGTGGTACAGAGAGTGAGAGATATCTGTCTTTTCCTCTTCTTATAAAGGTGCTAATACCATCAATTGGACCCCAATTTACCACCTCATCTAACCCTTATTACATCCCACAAAACCCATCTTCAAATACCATCACATTAGGGGTTAGGGATTCAACATATCAATTTTGGGGGAGCATAATTCAGTACATAGCAGTAAGAAAACAATGGTTATGATTAAAATGGAAAGTAGATAATATGGCTGTACTAGAAAATTATACAAGATTATCAAAGCAAAAGGTAAAAGCAGGTCCAGGAGTGTACTATTCATGGAGAAACTAGATAGATTCAGATGAGCTGGAATAAAATTAGGCAGGCATGTTCTCCCAAACCTTGAAGACAGGGCTGAAGAAAACTTCTAGAGACTGTGCACTTCTCCTTTCTTAATTTCTCTGAAAACAAACCAGAACTCATTACATTTGGTACTGTCCCTAAGAGTATACAATCAAGAATTTTGAAACAATTGAGGAAACTAACACATAAATAAATGAAAAAAAAATCTTAACAAAAGGTAAATCTGATACCTAAAGAAAAACTTAATTGAACAAGCAGTTTCAGATTTTAAAATAAGTACAATAACAGGACGAATAGCAGTACTGGTAGTAATAATAGTAGAGATGACTGACATTGACAGAGTCCTTATTAAGTGTTTAGAACTCTTCTAAGTCTTTTACAGGTATTAATTTTATCTATATTATTTAATCACTTCAGAGAAGTAAAAGGTATACCACACCCATTCAAACTGGCAATAATGACTTACCAAATTATTTATCTTTATCAAATTTACTTTTACCAAAATGTAAATGTAGTATATCACATTTATTGACTTGCATATGTTGAACCATTCTTGTATTCCTGGGATGAATCCCACTTGATCATAGTTTATAATTTTTTTGATGTGTGGCTGTATTCGGATTGCTAATATTTTGCTGAGGATTTTGGTATCTGTGTTCATCAGTTACATTGGTCTGTAGTTTTCTTTTTTGTTGTATCTCTGTCTGGTTTTGGTATCAAGGTAATGCTGGCCTCATAGAATAAGTTTGGGAGAGTGGCCTCTGTTTCAAATTTTTGGAACAGTCTGAAGATAATTGGTATTAATTCCTTTTTAAAGGTTTGGTAAAATTTAGCAATAAAGCCATCCACTCTTGGGTTTTTCTTTGTTGGGAGACTGCTGATTACTTCTTCAATCTCACTGCTTGTTATTGGTCTGTTCAGGTTTTGTACTTTTTCTTGGTTCAATCTTGGTAGTTTGGATGTGTCTAGACATTTATCCATTTCCTCCAGGTTTTCATATTTGTGGGCTTATAATTGTTTATTATAGTCTCTAATGATTCTTTGCATTTATGTGGTATTGAAAAGATACTTGGATGATTTTGATAGTTTTAAATTTGCTGGGACTTGATTTGTGACCTAACATGTGGTGGTCTATCCTAGAGAATGTCCCATGTGCTGATGAGAAGAACATATATTCTGTAGCTGTTGGATGAAATGTTCTCTAGATATCTGCCAGGTCCAATTGGCCTAAGGTGTACTTTAAATCCTGTCTTTCTCTACTGATTTGTTGTCTCAGTGGTCTGTCCAATGCTGAAAGAGAGGTGTTCAGGTCCCTCACTATTATCATATTGGGATCTACCTCTTTCTTTAGGTCTAATACTGTTTGCTTCATATATCTGAGTGCTCCAGCGTTTAGTGAATATATATTTGTGATTGTTATGTCTTCTAGGTGGAGAGATCCCTTTATCATAATATAGTGGCCTTTTTTGTCTCTTTCATGGTGTTTGGTTTAAAGTCTATTTTATCCATTATGAGAATAGCTACTTCTGCTCACTTTGGGTTTCTATTTGCGTGGTATATCTTTTTCCATCCTTTCACTTTTAGTTTGTGTGTGACTTTACAGGTGAAGCAAATCCCTAAAAGACATTATATACTTGGGTCTAACTTTTTAATCCAGTAATTCAGTCTGTGTCTTTTGAATGGGAAGTTTAACGCATTTACATTTAGGATTGTTATTGACAAGTATTGTCTTACTTCTGACATTTTATTGCTTTTTGTTTAGATATTTTAAATATCTTTTGTTCCTTTCAATGTTGCTGATTTTCTGAAATGGCAAGATTCAGTTTTTCTTTCTCTTTCCCATTTGAGTTTTTACAGTGGGTTTTACTGTGTTTTACTGTTGGGTTTTGTTCTGTTCGTATATTCATGACAGTGATTATCATTTTTTGGATTCCAGATGCAGGACTCCCTTGAAAATTTCTTGCAGGGCTACTTGTGTGGTGGTAACAGTAGTTTTTATTTGTCTGGGAAATATACTATTTCTCCCTCTTTTCTGAAGGACAATCTTGCCTAATAAAGTATTCTTGGCAGGCAATTTTTTTCTTTTAGTCTTTTGAATGTATCATCCCATTATCATCTGGCCATGTAGTTTCGGTTGGGAAGTCTGCTGTTAGTCTGATAGGGGCTCTCTTATAGGTGACCTGACACTTTTTCTTGCTGCTTTTAGAATTCTCTCTTTGTCTTTGAGCTTTACCAGTTTGAGTATAGTGTGTCTTGAAGAGGATCTTTTTGGATTCAATTTGTTTGGGAATTGTTGATTTTCCTGGGTCTGAAGGTCCAAGTCTCTCTCTACATCTGTGAATTTTTCCATTATTCTTTTCATTGAAAAGGTTTTCAATGTCTTTTCCTTTCTCCTCCCCTTCTGGAACAGCCATGATTTGGGTGTTTGTGCACTTAAGGTTGTCTGCTAGCTCTCTTAGATTTTCTTCATTTTATTAATTCTTTTTTTCTTTTTCTTTTTCTGTTGTTTTGTTTTCTTTCTTTCTTTCTTTCTTTCTTTCTTTCTTTCTTTCTTTCTTTCTTTCTTTCTTTCTTTCTTTCTTTCTTTCTGTCTGTCTGTCTGTCTGTCTGGGTTATTTTGAAAAAATCACCTTCAAGATCTGAAATTCTTTCTTCTGTTTGCTCTAACCTGCTGTTTAAGCTCTCAGTTGTGTGTTTGTTATTTCATTGAATGAATCCTTCAGTCCCAGGAGTTCTGCTACATTCTTTCCAACATATTAATCTTTTTGTAAATTTTCTCTTTTATATCCTGAACATTTATTCACATTTCATTGTGTTCTCTAATTGAGTCTTCTCTTATCTATTAGAGTCTTTTTTAAGATCATTGCTAAGAATTCCTTTTCAGTCACTTTAAGGGTTTCTCGCTCTATGGGGCCCGGTACTTGAGAATTACTATATTCGTTTGGTGGTGTCATATTTTCTCATTTATTTGTATTTCTAGTATTTCGCTTGCCTTCTGTTTGGGTGGGGAGAGGGCTCCCTAGGAGAAAACCTAAACTCATCACTCAACTCAACACAAGGACTAAATCATTACTTATTATTTACTCATACATGTTTAACATTTCCCTTACCCCAATATCTCCACTCTTCAGAGAAAACCATCATTTTGAAGTTTGTATATAACTCCTTTGCATTTTTTTTCTTTTTATACACACATCCCCTAAACAATATATTGTTTAGTTTTGCCTATTTTAAACTTAAAAAGGTAATCATATTAAATATTACCACAAGGTTCTTGCATTTCTTTACTTAGCATTATGCTCAAAGATTCATCATGTTGTTATATGTAGTAGTTGCTCATTCTGTATTGCTGTATAACATTCTATTGTGTGAATATAACATAATTTATTCATTTCTTCTATTGTCAACATGTGGTTGGTGTAGATAGTTTTAATATTATATTAATGCTGCTAGAAATATTATTGAACACATCTATGTACACATTTCCTAGGAGTTTAATTAAGGAATATTATCATGTATGTATTTTCAGTTTTACAAAATAGTGACAAATTGTTTTCCAAAGTGGGTGATAAATTTATACTATCAGCAACAATATCAGCAACAAACTCAGTCAAACAAAATCTATCCAACATTTACTATTTTCAGTTTGTTTAATAATTCCTATTGAGTGATTTAAAAATTGCATTTCATTATGCTCTCAATTTGCAATTCCCTAATTTCTAGTGAGATTGAGTATCTCATTTTGTGTTCCTACTTTTATGAAATGCTTATTTTTATATCTGCTTTTTTTGCCTTTTTCTTATAGACTTAAAATTTTACATTGTATATTTATGATATCACTCATTTGTAAGTGATAGATATTGCAAAAATGACTTCCTGTTTATAGCTTAGATTTATAGTTGCTTTAAGGTATCTTTTAAGGAACAGTGTTTTTAATTTTAATGTAGTCACATACATCAATAATTTTTGTTAGCACATTTTTTATCTTTGCTCATTACTGTAAATTTTAATATCAAATTGTCAAGTTTCCCCAAAATTCTGTTGACATTTTTATTCACATAGCATTCAATCTATAAATCACTTTGAGGAGAGCTGATAGTAATGATTATATTGGTCAGGTTAAGCTAAGTTTTACTACAGAAATATGGATGATAACACAACAAAATTTTCTTTCTCTGTTACAGGCTTAGATACCTCTTCAAGACTGCTGACCTCTGTCCAGAATTCAGAACTCCAGGCTGCATTTGTCCTTGTGACACCTCAACCTCAAGATGGAGTTTCAAGGTTCACCAGAGTAAGGAAAAAATAAAAGAATAGAAATTGAGTACCAGCACTTAAGCATTTAATTCCTAAAATAACACATGTTACTTCTTGCCTTTTATAATATCTTTAATATAAGATAATGTAATAACATTATGTGCATCTATCCAACTTTGAAAGGAAAAGGATAAAGTAGTACTCTGTATTTCCAGGAGCCAGAGGACAAAAGGAAATATTAATGAGTACTACTACCATCTAACAGGATGATATTAAAATATACTATAACTAAATAAGATTTATGACCATTAATTTTGGTTCCTTTAATGTCATTCAGTAAGTTAAAGCAGAATTTCTGCAGGTTTGGGGTAGGCACTATTATTCTTATAAAGCTCCCCAAATTATTGAAATATGTAGTGAGAATTAACAAATATTAAGTTTGTTATGTAAGGGGTACATAAGTAAGGAATGGCAGTATGAAGAGCTTTAAGAATCCTTATTACAGCAAAACAACCCTAATTGGTAAAAATTAAAACAACAAAAACAACCAATATTTAAAGTCTCTGGAAATTGTTCCGAGGGCATTTATTCAAACAAAATACTAAATCTAGGAAGGAGCAGGGAGTTTGTGATACTTGTGCCATGACATGTTCTCCTCCTCCCAGGTTCAGTGTAATGTAAATTTTACTCTGGGCAGGAGGTACCACGACGTTGGAACTCCGTCTCCTCCCAGTTACTCGTCAAGAGCTGTGGTATGTCCTCAGGAGGCACAGACTGTCATCATTACTCATCCTCCTTTTCTTGTTTTAGAGGTTAAATTCCAGGCAAGTAAGAGTAAGAACTGAGGGGCTCCCTTTTTTTACTCTGTCTCTACTGGTATGTTGAAGGATCCATCCCAACAGGCTGAGAATACTGGGGCCCCAATTGCCCATGCCCAAGCTCCCTGATAGTGTGGACTTTCTACACCATACAAAGCAAGTCAAGAACACCAGAGGTTGCTGTTCTACCCCGCACCCTAATTTGTAAAGTAAAAGTGTTAGTCTGAGAGAAGAGGGTCATTGCTTGGGCTCCCAAATCCAGAATAGTCACCAAGGAAAAGAGGCAGACCATAAGAACAGAGATTCACAGCTTTCTCCAAAGAAACTGATTGTTTTGCCACACAGTGTGAGAAGTTTAAGTCCAAGAGCACTCTCTGAAATAATGGAGGTTTTGCTGGTAAGCAACTATGAGAAGACTGGCTAATTCATGAGAGCAATAAGCTAGAGCCAACTAATTCACCAAGAGAAACAGGGAAAGAAACAATTAAGAAGAACTCAGCTAAAAAAAACCCAAAAACTAAAAGTTGGCCTCAAAAATTATCCCTGCCAACAGCCCAAATTTAATATGATCAGAATATTGAACAAATTATGACCCAGGATATTGTCAAAACAATAGAGCAAGTAGCTGGCAATGATGGAGGCTAACAACTGAGTATAAATACTTGGAAAGGCAGACAACATAGAGATCAAGAAAAGAGACAGGCTGGCTAGTTAGCTCAGTTGGCTAGAACATTGTGCTGATAAAACCATGGTCAATGTTTTAGATCCCCATACTGGCCAGCCCCACCCCCCACCCTCACCCCCACCAAACAAAAGAAAAAGTGACAAAGAGAGCCCTGATACAAGCACTGTCCTCCCACGATGACTCTGCACATACCCAAGACTGCACCCTCTGAGCAGCAACATCAGAGGCTACACAATGTATGAGGATTAGACTTCACTGAAATAGCCCAGCAAAGTCACTAAACAAATCATCAAGCAAGCAGCAAAAACAAGCCCTGAGGAGGTGGGTATCAGTATCCAGGGTTGTTAAAATATAGTATAAAAAAGTCCAGTGTGACTGATTTACAGAAAGAAAACGGGGAACAGAAATCAACGTCACATCAAATAGAGATCAGAGATGAAGCCTTCTGTTGAAGTGATGAAGCCACAAGTTCTAAGAATCATCAGCTGTTTAACTACTTCATTAAGGACAGTTGCCCTGTAAAATCACTGGGAGCCACAGAGGTGCTTGCATACATGGAAAATATATCTTTGCTACATTTGTTATTCTTTGGTTATTTATTTAATGCTGCCGAAAAGCCCATCCTAATTACTTTAAAATTCATTAAAACACAACAGGGAAAAAAACAAAAATATTTGATAACTAAAAGTAGAAAATTTCTCAATTTATTTTGTATTGTTTACACAAATGCATAGAAATAAGGATTATGAACATCATGTATATTTAAACACACAGGATAGAATTTAGATTGATTTTCTGCTTAATATTATTAAATTTGAGATTTTTGTTTGTTTGCTTGCTTTATTTAATTATTTCTGCACTAGTCTTTAGATTTTTCTATATACAGGATCATGTCATCTGCAAATAGGATCAGCTTGACTTTGTTTTTTCCAATCTGGATGCTGTTTCTTCTTTCTCTTGCCTGATTGCTCTGGCTAGTACTTTCAATGCTGTGTTAAATGAGAGCAATGAGTGGTCATCCTTGTCTTATTCCTGCTCTTAAGGGAAAAGCATTCAGGATGATATTGGCGGTGGGTTTGTCATATATGACTTGCTTTTATCGTGTTGAGGTACTTTCCTTATATACCAAATTTGCTGAGAGTCTTTAGGGATGTTGAATTTGGTCAAATGCTTTTTCTGCATTTATCCTAATAATCATACAGTTTTTGTCCTTGATTTTCTTGATGTTGAACCATTCTTGAGACTCTGAGATGAATCCCATTGATCATGGTGTATAATATTTGATGTGTTGCTGTATTCTGACTGCTAATATTTTGTTGAGGAATTTTGTATCTATGTTCATCAGAGATTTTTACCTTGTTTTCCTTTTTCGTTGTATCTTTATCTGGTTTTGGTATCAGGGTGTTTTTGCCTCACAGAATGAGTTTGGGAGAATGGCCTCTGTTTTAATCTTTTGGAATAGTTTGAAGAGAATTGATATTAATTCCTCATTAAATGTCTGTTAGAATTCACCAGTAAATCCATCTAGTCTTGACATTTTCTTTTTTGGCAGACTACTGCTTACTGCTTCAATCTCATTACTTGTTATTGGTCTGTTCAGATTTTATATTTCTTCTTGGTTCATTTGTGGTGTTTACATGTGTCCAAAAATTTGTCCATTTCCTCCAGTTTTTGAAATTTGTTGGTGTATAGTTTTTTATAATAGTCTCTAATGATTGCTGTATTTCTGTGGTATTTGTTGTAATATCTCCTTTTTCATTTCTGGTTTTTGTTATTTGGAATTTCTTGCTTCTTTTCTTAGTTAGCCTAATGGCTTGTCTATTTTGTTTATCTTCTCAGAAAACCAACTTTTTGTTTCATTGATCTTTTGTATTGTTTTTTGTGGGTCTCTATTTCATTCAGATCTACTCTGATCTCAATTATTTCTTTCAATCTACCAATTTCGAGATTGGATTGTTCTTGTTTTCTAGTTCTTTAAGGTGCAGTGTTAGGTTGTTTGAAAATTTTCTATCCTTTTGATGTAAGCATTTATTACAATAAATTTCCCTCAGTACTGCTTTTGCAGTATTGCACACGTTTTCATATGATGTGTCTTTATTTTTGTTAGCTTCATAAAAATTTTTATTTCCTGTTTAATTTCTTCTTGGACCCATTGGTTGTTCAGGAGCCTGTTTTTTAATTTCCAAGTATTTGTATAGTTTCCTGAGTTTCTCTTGTTATTGATTTCTAGTTTTAATCTGTTGTGGTCTTATAAGATACTCGAAATGATTTCAATTTTCTTTTAATTTGTTGAGACTTCCTTTGTGACCTGGCATTTGGTTTGTCCTTGAGAATGTTCCACGTGCTGATGAAAAGAAGATATATTCCGTAGTTGTTGGATGCAATGTTCTATAGATATCTGCCAGGTCTAGTTGGTCTAAAGTGCATTTTAAATCTAAATCAATACCACATTGAGATATCATCTCATGCCAGTTAGACTGGCCAATAACAAAAAGACAAAGAATAACAAATGCTAAATAGGATTTGGGGAAAGGAGAACCCTCCTACACTGTTGGTGGGACTGTAAATTAGTGCAGCCATTATGGATAACAGCATGGTGTTCTCTCAAACAACCACAGATAGAACTGCCATATGATCTGGCAATGCTGCTGCTGCTGGGTATATACCCAAAGGAATGGAAATCATCTTGTTGAAAGGATACCTGCACTCACATGTTTATTGTAGCTCTAGTTACAATGGCTGAGAATTGGAACCAACCTAAATGTTCATCAATGGATGATTGGATAAGGAAAATGTAGTATACATATACACAATGGAATACTACTCTGCCATAAAAAAGAATGAAATTTGGACATGTACAGCAACATGGATGAAGTTAGAGAAAATTATGTTAAGTGAAATAGACCAGGCACAGAAAGAGAAATACCACATGTCCTCACTCATAGGTGGGATCTGAAAAAAATAAAAAAAAAAAGAAAGGTACAACTATTATAATAATTCCTTGAATTTTCAAAAGAAGAGAATGGAACTAAGGACACCAGAGATGGAAAAGGGAGAGGAAAAGAGGGTATAGGGAGAAATTGGTAAAGATCCACAAAAAAATGTTTACATTGTGTAACGATAAAATAAAAAATTAAATAAATCATATGCGCAGTTAAATAAAAAGTTATTTACCTGTGTCTGAGTGACATTCACAGGACACATGAAGTGTCAGTTTGCTGTCCCGTCTATCATCTGTAGGATTACCATAAGTTATGCCTATGATTTCATTTAGTATTCAATTAATTTCTGCATTCATTTGCTATTGCACTTATTATTTGATTGCTTTGTTCATTCACTCATCATTCATTCAACAGTCTTGATTGATCACCACCTGTGTGTCAAATGCTATTGAAGGTGCTGAGAATACAAATACAGCAGTAAAATAACTACCACTTATCGATCCCCTTCTTTATACATGGTATCATTTCAGCGCAATCATCGCACATTATAATATCAACCAGATTATTATTGTGGTTTTTTTGTGTAAAGAAATCAAGGCTCAGGTAGTTAAGTAACTTGCATAAATACAGATAGCCAATGAGCAGCAGAAGTAGGATTTAAATGCATACCTAAAACTGAATTTTATGCATTTTTCTTATGCTTATGATGATATACAACCCAAATTTCAGAGGACATAACTAGATTACACCTGCTGTTCTGGGGTAATTAATAGTAGTGTTCTCTTTGGTAATCAAAACTGGGTTGGCTAGAATATAGAATATGTGGCCATCCGATTTATGTTACACTGGCTATCACAGTCATTTCTCATAGGGTAGGAAAAAGAGTGCTGGTGAGTTTAGAGATATTCTAAACAGTGATTTAATGTGAAAATGAATAGCAAGCTCAAGAGAGCTTCCCCTCTCATCTTTTATCTTTGCAGTAAACTATGTTTACTAAAAACCATTTTATTAAAATTCCAAGGAAAGTTTCCTGTACAAAAATTCATTGGCAATCAAATACTATTCACAAAGTCACATACTGTGCAATCTGCTGTTGAAAATGGAGTCCATAGTGTTAAATCAATTTGCAACTTTCTTCATCTTGTTATGCACTGAATTATGCAAGACTTCCCAGATGCTTAGATCATCTGGGTAATCAGATAAGTATAGGATATTGACTGTAAAAAGGAATATCCTTGCTTAATGTGCAGAATCAGTCCCTGAACACTACGCTCATTGAATTTATGACCCAACAAATGGATCAAGAATGCAGCAAAGTGAAATTTTTTTGGTGATTATATACATTACTCAGAGGGTCAGTTTGTTAGATTATACATCAATTCCAAAGCACCATTCTGAGATTAATTAGTGTTTCATGGTAAAAAACTGAGATTTACATAGTTGTGGTACTGAGATATTGGAAGCTATTTTATTTTGAGGTAAATTCAATAGTTAATCCTTCCTCTTAGAAGACACACAATGAGGTTAATATTCCAGGAAAGAAAGTATTTTATTCTAGGTACTTTTATTATAATGTAAAGATTTCTAATCCTTTTCCCTTAAAGAAAACAAAAATGCAAAGTATTGTTTAATTATTAAGGTGAGATCATGTTATTCCAGGTAGTATTTTAAATGATGACTTAACCTGTTGAAAACTGGTGAATTACCTTTACTATTTGCAATTAAAATATTTATGTTCAAAGATAGTATAATCAGAGATAAGTAATAAATCTTTTAAGTATATTCATAGTGTATTTATACACACACACACATATTTTTACTGTATGATTCCATTTTATAAAGGACAAAACAGGCAGAAGTACATATTCCATTAGAAGTTAGTATCTGATTGCCTTTGGTGGGGACCAAGAAGTCGTGTTTAGAAGAGAGTATGTGGGAGTCCTAGGTGCTGGTCACATTCTAATTCTTGATCTGGGTACATAGGTGTGCCTCCCTAGTGAAAACTCACCGAGCTTAATACATGATATGTGCTTGTTTCTTCATGTAAACTATATTTCAATAAAATGTTTTAAAAGTAAATGTAAAGTATAAAGGTGCCCAGGCCCCATCAAAGATAACGCTATATTCTTAAGTCTATATTTGATATAATTATGCCAGTTCTCTCTAGACTTAATCTGAAGACACATATGAAAGAATTTCCTTCTAGAATTTATATTTTACTTTCCTTAATACTAATTATTTTCTAAGAACTATTATTAAAGCTATTTTACAAATGCACATTGAGTTACAGAAAAAATTCTCCAGGTTGCAATTATTAAGTATCGGAGGCACAATGTGAACCCAGATTAAGTTTGAATTAATGCTCTTAGAGCATTAATTTCCATCTACTTTCTGCTTCTCATATGAGAGAGAAGATATAGAAGACATTCAATATGTCCTCAAGACACTTTTATTCTGGTTAAGCTGATAGACCATCCATATCAAATATTATATTTAAAGCAAATGTGATCTGCTTCAAAAAAATCAATGGAAATAAAATACTACAAAGAATCATAGCAAAGACATACAACGTCTGGATGGGAGAGAGTTATTCATTCAAAAACTTTTCTTCTGTTTCCTCCTATGTGCCAGGAAATTCAGATTTTAGAAATATAGCAATATTCACATGAAGCTACGTAATGCTGTATATAAACCTATTAATAAAAAAGATAACTTTAGGTAATGATAATTATTACAAAGATATGGGACAGGGTGATCTGACATAAAGTGACTATGGGAAACAGCAGGGAATGAGCAGCTTACTGTAAGAAGAGGGATAGGAAAAGGCCTTTTTGGAAGTGTATTGAAGCAAAGAATGAATGATGCGCACAACTGAGGGAAGAGCATTCTAGACAAAGGGAAGAGAAGTTCAAAGATACTTATGGAGAAAATTCAGCTTATTTCATAACAGAAGGAGATTGTAGCATAGTTTAACTGCAGCAATAGGAATATAGATGAGGGCAGAAAGATGGTATGCTGAGCGGTTTTTCGAAGACTTTACCAGCCATTCTAAGTTGAGATACCAATCCATGTGAAATGAAAGGATAGCAAGCTGGAGAAAGACTTAACCTGATTATTAAAAGTCTGGTAAGTTGTTAAGTGGGGAATGGAATAGGAGCGTGTGTCAGAGAGTAGTGTCACAAGGGATGCTATTAATGCATAGGAGGAGAAAGATGATCATAATTTGGACATGTGTGGTAATGGAGATGGAAAGAATTGGATGGATGTGAAATAATTTGTGGTATATTTTGGCATAAAAAATCTACAGGATTTGCTGATGGATTTGATGTGGAGGGAGAAAAAGGAAAGAACACTCAAAGATGATGCTTGGGACTTTACCATGAGCCTTTAGTGGAGACTTTTGGAAGCTTTATGAAAGACTTAGTATTTATTTTGAACCTAGAAATAGAAAAAGGACTTAGGTGGCCAAAATAGGGTGCAGATATTTCAACAGGAGGGATATATGATCTAAAGTCTTCTGGGCAAGAAGGTGAGGGCATAGTTTGAAAATTAAGCAAGACATTTTGCCATTAATTTGGCATTATAAAATGCCTTAGGAGGTGGTAAATTTATTCACTACTTTCCTGGTACTAAAGGTTAAGTTCCTAGGGACTTACAGAGAGTTTCTAGTCTTCAAAATAGTCACAATCCATTTTGCTCCATTGCTCAGATATCTGCTCATTAACATTAATAATTATAATAGCTAATATTTTTTAACTCATAAGTCACCAATTACTGTAGTAGCTCATTATGGCAATAAGTAAACAGGCTTGGAAAATTAATAACCCAAGGTACATGATACAACTGATATTTTGCAGTTACAATCCAAGTTTTTTCTTACTGTATTTAAAAAGAACAAGATACAGCCTAGTGTTTGGAAGTGACTCTGGCAACAGAACTGAGAAAATTGGAACATCCTTGAGAAAAGACTGGTGAAAACAATTCTAGTTAAGAAATTGTTTGCATATATAAAAGAAAATGAGGAGTTGACGATACCAAGGAGGAACAATGTTAAGAAAACATATGTGCCAGGGACAAGAAATGAAGCTTGTACAAAAACCAGGTTTCGGATTATGTACTAATTAACATATATAATACAGTCAAGCAGGGTTTGAGATTACACACTAATTAACAACACATAATAGAATCATGACCCCAAACAGACCCTACTTAACCTTCTATATTCTTCAGTTTCACAGAAGGTGATCTCTAATCTCCAAACTGAAATGGATGATTGTGGCTAATGTACCATTTTAACTTTTATTTTAGGCTGAGGACTTGTAGGAATATATTCTCTGCCTTTACATATGGCTTTACAAATGAGGAGAAACTCCTCCATTAACAATGACAAATAAGTGCATTACCAAGAAGTCCTCTGAATTTCAGGTTGACCACCCCTCCAATGAGCTGGAGCTTCTATTCACACTTTAGACCATTTCCCTGAGCTGTATTAATGTTGTAGGAGGTCAGGGGCTGAAACACTCTGCTGGGTAGCTTTGCCATGCAGTAGAGAAGGAGAGATCTCTCACACTCTGGTTAATAACTTAATATAATCATTTCTGTATGTGTCATTAAGGGAAAAAAAGACCCTGAAAATTGATGGCTTTCCTGCAGAATAAACCTGCTACTGCTTATATATACACAAAACCAGTTACCAAGAATATGTTTAATTAATAGGAATGGTGATGTATAAAAATAATCCCACAAAATAAAATCAAAAATACCTTTCTCAAAATTTCTCAAAATATTTGCTAATCAGAAACAACATTAACACACACACACACACATGCACAAAAACTATTTTTTATAATTATTTTTGTGTTAGTTTTAGAAAGATTGATATCTTGGGGTTGTGAAACCTGATTTGGGGGGCTAAATAGGTTTATCATGAGTTAAGTAACCATTGTAAATTCTTTATACTTTTTGTGCCTTGACTTTATTTTTTTTTTAATTTTCTAATGGTATAATTAAGTAAAAATCAGCTCTGCTGGTTATCAGACCTCTCTAACTGGATTTAAACAAACGTTTTAAATTGGACAGGGCTAGGGCCAACAGCAAATTATGTATCTAAGAGGACACAACCAAAATGAGAAACAAATCTTCTGAGTAACTACTGTTTTTTCTTACAAATGACATTTCCAGCACCGTGTCATGCCTTCTCTCCTGAGCAATGATTACTGAACTGGCCCTGTGTTTTCACAGTATTCAATCCAGAGCTAATTTCCTCTTCCCTCGTCCCTGCTTTATAGCAAATTAATTCTGCTCTCTCTCCTGCTTTTACTCTTCCTCCCTCCCTCCCTTTCTCTTTTCCTTCTTTCCCTGCTGTCTTGTTTTCTTTTTCACTATGGATTTATTTCTGGTTGCCATCGGTCACTGGGATTTAAAATAATTTATTCTAGCTCTTTCATTTGTATTGATAGGGATAAAAATAAATAAAAATAAAAATCTAGCAACCAGTAGGCTTTGAAAGGTGATATAGAGTAATATTTTACTTTCTTATTCTGACCAGATTAGATGAGAGAGTGATAAACAAACAGTGATTGGTTCTTAACAATATCCATGCTTTGAAATTATATTTATCTCATCAAATACCATATATACTTATTTCCTTCTTGCTATCTGTTTCATTTTTTTATTCCCTAGTTTTTGCTATACATTTTTGAATGTATAGATTCAAAGAGGACTGTAATATTTCTAAAGGCAAAATTGTATGTCTACATTAAATAGCCAAGAGGACATTAACTGGGTTTAATTATAGTAGCAAATCATCCATGTCATGTAAATTTAGATTAAAAAATTAGATAATATTATATAACATAATAAGACTGCAGGCACACAGCAAAATAGAGTTGTAAAGTGACCTTTATAGAATATTTCAAATAGACATATTATTGTATAATCAAAGTAAATGCAAAAGTAGAGAACTATATAACTATATTCCAGAATTTAATGTGTTTCTTATAGACATTTAACTGTTCCGTGGTAAACAAGTTCCTTTATGTCCTTCAACTCTGTGATGGACACTCCCCCATTTCTTTTTCTTTGTCTACACTAAGACCGGACTGTCTCCTTAGATACAGCTTTGCTTGAAGGCTCTCTGGCCAGGACACTCCCTTACTGCAAAGATCTCACTAGGGGCTTTATTCTTTCAGACTTCATAAAAAACAAGATCTAAATGTTGGACATCCAACTGCTCTTAGTAAATAGCACTTCCATGTTTGTAGTTTATGACATAAAGAGCAGAGCTGGGATGTGAATCCAGGTCTGCCTCAATCTGGAGTTCAACTTTTTAACCAGGACATATGGCCCCTTAGGCAGTTTTCATGGACTTATGACTTGAGCATTTGCACTGGCCCTGATGCTCAGAAGGCCCAGCACTTGCTTCAATGTTCTGGTAAGACCATGTTGAAATTCTTAATCGTTTTTGAACAAGGGCTTATATTTTCATTTTGCACTAGGCACCACAATTTATATATCTGATCCTACCATTAGGTGATGGTATAATGACACCAAAATGATTATGTTGCCTCACACTGTCATATACCACATTTCTGCTCTTATCCACATGTTGTTCTTTCAGCCTTTTAAAGTCTACACTACCTTACTTGCCCCCACTGCTCCTCTGTGGAATGTATAAAACTAAATAAAACAGACCAAAGAATGATAGAAAAAAATCAATGAAACAAAAAGTCAGTTTTTTAAGAGGATAAACAAAATAAATAAGCCATTGCCCAGACTAACTAAAAGACACAAATAAAAAAATTCAGAAATGAAAAAGGAGACATTACAACTGATACCACAGAAATACAAAGAATCATTAGAGACTATTATGAACAACTATACACCAACAAATTTGAAAACCTGGAGGAAATGGATAGATTTCTGGACACATTCAAACTACCAAGACTGAACCAAGAAGAAATACAAAACCTGAACAGACCAATAACAAACAATGAGATCAAAGAATAATCAACAGTCTCCCAATAAAGAAAGGCCCAGGGCCAGATGGCTTCACTGCTGAATTCTACCAAACATTTAAAAAGGAATTGACACCAATCCTTCACAAACTATTCCAAAAAATTGAAACAGAGGCTATTCTCCCAAACTCATTCTATGAGGCCAGCATCACCCTGTTACCAAAACCAGACAAAGGCACAACAAAAAAAGAAAGCTAAGGGCAAATATCCTTGATGAAAATAGATTTAAAAATCCTCAGTAAGATATTAGCAAACAATAGAATACAACAGCACATCCAAAAGATTATACAACATGATCAAGTGGGATTCATCCCAGGGATGCAAAGATGGTTCAACACATGCAAATCAGTAAACGCAATACACCACATCAACAAAAGCAAGGACAGAAACCATATGATTAACTCGAAAGATGTAGAAAAAGCATTTGAGAAAATTTAGAATCTCTTCATGATAAAGTCCCTCAACAAATTATGAGTAAAAGGGGCAAAGGAGATGAATAGACATATTTCAATGGAAAATGTACAAATGGCCAACAAGTGCATGAAAAAATGCTCAACATCATTAGTCATCAGAGAAATGCAAATAACTACACTGAGATACCACTTCACCTGGTTAGATTAGCTATAATCAAAAAGATGGTAAATAACAAATGCTGGTGAGGGTGTGGGAAAAAGGAACACTCCTACACTGTTGGTGGGACTGTAAATTAGTACTACCACTATGGAAAACAGTATGGAGGTTTCTCAAACAACTACAGATAGATCTTCCATATGATCCAGCAATCCCACTTCTGGGTATATACCAAGAGGAATGGAAATCATCATGTTGAAGGGATACCTGAACTCCCATGTTCATCACAACTCTGTTTACAATAGCCAAGACATGGAACCAACCTAAATGTCCATCGATGGATGATTGGATAAGGAACCTGTGGTATATATACACCATGGAATACTATTCTGCCATAAAGAGAATGAAATACTCACATTTGCATCAACATGGATGAGCCTGGAGAAACTTATGTTGGGTGAAATAAGCAAAGCACAGAGGCATAAATACTGAATGTACTCACTCATATGTGGGAGCTAAGAGAGAGAAAAGGAAGGAAAGAAAGACCACAGTGGTGCATTGGACTTGCTGAGGGAGAGAACATTCTATGGGCTACAAAGTGGATTTGGGGGGAAGAGGGGCGGGGGAGGGAGGTTGGGGATAATTGGGTGGGGGACACGGGGCACAGATGCAACTTGTGGTAATAGGTATACAGCCAGTATGAATCTGGCTCCCACATCATGGGGACAAGTGGTGACAATCAGCTTTGTTTCTCATGAATATTCATAACCAATAATATATATATATATATATATATATATATATATATATATATATACTTCTCAGTGGTTATATGGAATAACTCATTGATTTTGGAGTCAAAATTGAAAATAGTTTGAAAGAAAATCTAAAAGAAATATAAGGGATTGCATTAAACCCATGGCTATCTAGCAAGGTCAAGAATTGAGTATATTAAATGTTTTATTTGCCAGTTACCATAAATGTTGTTGTTAAAACGATTCTAAAAGAACTTTCCAAATATCAAATTATACATATTATATAAGTGCAGTTCTTTGTATATCAAGTATACTTCAATAAAGCTGTTTAAAACATAACTGTAACACAATAAAGGAGGAAAAAAAAGGAAAATATCTCAACACAATAAAATCCATATATGACAAACCCACCACTAACATCAGCCTGAATAGGGAAAGACTGAAAGCTTTTCATTTAAGAAGAAAACAAGAATGCCAATTCTCACCACCCCTATTCTACATAGTATGGCATGTATGGATAATTTATTCCAGAAATCCTTTTAGTTAGGTAAGTTCTGAAGCGTCATGCACATGCTTAGCTGATCATACGTCTATTACTTTGGGAGAAAAGCTTATTTCTGTGTTCCAGCCACCTTCTCTCAACTGCATAAAGCTTGTATCATATTTATCTTTGTATCCTGAGTGCCTGTCATATTGACTACCATAAATAGCACTAAATTCATTTTATAAAACCAGATGTGAACTATTTCACTTATGTGGAGCAGAGCTGTGATTCTTCCTGAGTTCTGGTTTGCAACTTACCTTGGAAATTTTAAAGTTCCCCAAGTTAATGACAACAGCCAATCTTTAAAGACATTTTTTACATGTGATTCAGTGATAATAAAAACAATTACGTAGATACTTTGGTTGTTGTTTTGCTGTATCAGATCACTTTGCTGCTTAATGAATTACTGTTGTTTGTAAAGTTTTCAAAGCCATTTCAATGGGTCATTGTACATTTCCTCGTATTTAAATACATTTTGAGCATGTTTGAGCAGTTTCCATTTTTTCCATTCATTGTTATTGGATTTTGTTAGTAATTTTGGGGAGGTCTTCTTGAATTGTAACAATGTAGATGTTACTTTATTAAATAGTATGAATTTTTTTTTACTAATTCTTGCATTTAAAAAATATTTGCTAATTTTTCAGGACAAAGTAAATCAAAATTTCAACTTTTAATAGTAATTAAAGTCATATTAATTTATTTCAAGCTTAAAAATTTTTAATGGTTTCATAATATTTAGTAAATTAAGTACAAAAGTATATGTTTAGCATTTAATTCCCTTCTCTTGCCTCAAATACCTTCCCGAAAGTCTTTGGTTATTATATCCTACTCTGTGATTTGTGTAGATGTGTAGATGTACACACACACACACACACACACACACACACACACACACAAATAATAAATACTTCAAAATAATAATACTTCATAAATACTTCATAAAATTTTAGTAAGCTGTATTTTCAATATCTTTCAAGTGTCTATCAAGGTTACCTGATTACCTGGTAACATTAAATCCTATTACTCTTCCCTCACCATTGCCGGAAGAGCTTCCTCCCAGATGCATGGAGAAAGTGGCCAGTGTAGTTTTAGTGAAAAGAGAATTGACTTTGGGTTGCCAGCTTACAGAGCTGAGCTCCTCTGTCAGGGACTGAATAGGAGCTTTTCCCTTTAACCTGTTAAGTGCTGCTCCTGTGGTGTTTACATCTACTTCAGATCCCACTTTGAGATTATATCATTGTTCCACATGCTGAGAGTATTATTTATTCACCTACCAGCTATCATTTACTTCTTTGATACTGTCTTTTTAATTTTTTTAAATAGTAAGAGGAAAATCATATTAATGATAAAGAACATTTTATGTCCAGTGAAAATGTTTAGTAATTGCAGTAGAAAATACTTTATCTTTGGTGATACTTTGTGAAGAAACTACTTAAAAAAAAAAAAAAAAGGTAATGGTGACTTGGGATTAAGAATATTGTTTTCTTTACTCAGCACAGAGTTGTGTAGGTCATCCGGCCATCACAATTCTGAAATCATTTTTGACAAACATTGGACATTTCTTGATTAGGTCTCAAATACACATTTAATCTTTTTAGAAGGACTTTTGTTTAACTGAATAATACTCTAAAGCACTATTTTAGATCTTTCTGAAACTTTAAGAAAAAATTTTATGGTTACATGGCCTGCTATATCAATAAAGTTTTTCAGTGGTCTGAAGACTAGGAAATTTATTTTTAGCTCGTACATTTGTAGCTCCTTATGAAATTAGCTGTACTCATTTTCTGGAAAGTGACATGGCTTTCATGTTTTTAAATAAAATAGTTCTGTTGATTAAAAATATTCATATAAAATCAAGGTATTATATGGTTGTCAATAAAAAAGACAAACAAAACATAATTTTCTATTTGTATATTTGGAATTTTTTATAACTTGATATTAGATTTTGAATTTTTGTATCTGCCAATCAAATGTAAAAAGACTAAAAGCAGGGTATAAGTTCTAAACATTAAAATCATGTGTTTGTCCTAAGGTCTTGATGATGATTTAGGTGCTGGGCTCAGAGAACTTCCTTTTCTAGATGAACTATGGCAGGTTCATGAAAGTGGAACACAGATACAAAAAAGGAAAGTCAGTATATAAAATGGCTGTTTTATGAAATACACTCTCCCAAACTTTTAATATCCATTTGCTATCTCCTTGTTTACATCTTTTGGCTTTAGCCACATATGTAGTCACAATCTGCTCTCTCTGTCAGACTTTGTCATTTCTTATTCGCTATCTCACTCATTATCCAGATGTTACCAGAAGTTCAAATTCACTCTTTCTTGAAACCAGTGTTAGTATCTGATGGAGCTTGGATGTGTTGTCCCCTCCAAAACTCATGTGGAAATTTGATCTCCAATGTGGCAGTGTTGGAAACTGATTGAGTCATGGGGGCGGATCCCTCGTGAATTAATTAATACTCACCCTGGGGGAGGGGAGATTAATGAGTGAGTTCTCTCTCTATTAGTTCCCACGAGAACTAGTTGCTTAAAAAGACCCTGGCACCTTCTCTCTCTCTCTCATTTCCTCTCTCACCATGTGATCTTCCTGTACCTGCCGGCTGCCTGCCACTTTTCTGCCATGATTAGAAGCATCCTGAGGCCCATGCCAGATGCAGCTGTCCCAGAATCGTAAGCCAAATAAACCTCTTTCCATTATAAATTACCCAGTCTCAGGTATTTCTGTTATAGCAACACAAAACAGACTAAAACAGTATCTTTATGTCATTATACCATTTTGAACTGCAAGTCATTCCTGATTTTGGTCTTAGCCATCTATCTCAGTGGTAAGAGCATTCACCAACGTTACTTCACAGATCAGGTAAAATAAAACAGGGCATTGTAGGGCCACCTATTCATTCTACTCACAGAAGCACATGAGAACTTTATTGCCTGGTGACATTTTCATGATCTGAAGTATCTGTCACTACTTATGACATTACCCCCTAAGCTCAAAATCATCCTGGAGACTTGGGCTCCCCACAAGTAGTTTTGTTCTGCACAGCTGATTTCCAAATTAATTGTCCATGACAAGGCTGCCTTGCTCAAGGCAATGCTATCATTATAGTTTTTCAGCTGAATGAAAGAACACAGGGCTTCATTGACAGATTTTTTCCAAAGAGGTGATTTTGCAGATACTTAGAGTCAACTATATTTTTGTCTTTATTTTGTCCATTTTATGAGGAATGCTGAAGCCTTCAATCAAATTCATTGCCTATACATATTAGGGGCCACACAGTTACTTAATTAATAGTTATCGTTATCTGACTAAAATTTTGATAAAATTTTATTGGAAAGGTAGAGAAACCTAATTATCCTGTGGGTCATTTTAAAGTGATACTTACAAGTAAAACAAGATCTGACCAGTTCTTATTTTGACACAGGTCTTTAAAATTGGATTCTCAGGAATAGTAACAGTGTTTTAGGAAAATATCTAATTTTGTCTTTTATATAGGTAATATGAGTTCTGGAGGCTGGAAAGTCCAAGATTAAGGTGCCAGCTAATTCAGTTCCTGTTGACTGTCTTCTTCCTGCCTTCAGATAGCCACCTTTTTTCTTTGTCTTTACATGACAAATGTAATGTCTTTACATTTGAAGGAGGCAATTCAGTACATAGCAGAAACTATGCAATAGACAGCTATAAGCTTGCTCCATGATGAAACAATCATCACATCAGCAATTAAACTGTTCTGAGTTTGTAGAAGACTGATTAAACTGTCTTTTCTTAATAATTTTCAGGATCACAGTGAACAATGACTACTCAAATGGAGTGTCCGTAGAAAGCGGGACTGAGAACAGCAGAATTTATGTTACTCCAAGCAAAGGCACAATCTTCAAACTATGCATATTGAAATTTTGAGTATCTTTAAAACCTTGAAAATGTAAGAACAAAATGACAAATTATTTTGTTATATGCTCCCGCAGTCTATTCTCCATGAGAATCCAGAATTATCCTTTTACAATTTAAGTATTATGACAGCTCTTTTCTAAACTCTCCAGATGGTAGTCATCATCTATTGGTAAAGCTGCAAATTCTTCTCCGTAACTTACGAAGTTCATGTGATCTGGTCCCATCTATGTTTTTGCTCTCATTTCTCTCCTCCACTCCTCCGTCAATGCACTAGAACTCCTCTGCTCTCCTTACTGGTCCTCAAACACAGTAACCATATTACAAACCAGGGTCCTTTCCCTTTATACTTTCTCCACTGGAAAGGCTCTTTTTGGAGGAATTTTAATGTCTCCTACCTTCCTTTATATTTAGATTTCCATTCAAAAGTCAGCTCACTAGAGGCCTCTCTGCCCACCTTATTGTTTTTTAAGAAAAGTACTTCTTCCCATTGCTTTTAGTCCCTTTTCTGATTTTTTTCAAGTACTCCTTTCTTACTACCTGCCATATTATCTATTTATTTAATGTCTAATGCTCCACTAGAATATATACTCCACTAGAATATAAGCTTCAAAATAAAGAAATTTATTTTATTTACTTCTATAATCCCAATGCCCAACAAAGTAACTGGGATGGAGTGGGTTCTCATATACATTACATTATTTAACTCAGTTCTTCTCTTTGCCCTTTATGTCCAGCCTTTGCCATAGGTTTTACAGTTTCTCCATCAGACATGGAATATGTTGTCCATCCCCACTGTGATGTTGACTGTGGCCATGTGACTAGTTGTTGCAAGTGAAATTTAGATGGAAGTGACAGTGACAGTGTGCCAAACCTAAAGCTTACCAAAGCATCCTATGATTGCTTCCTACCCTCAGTCCTCATCTCACATGGACTTCCACCATTGCTGTAAGAACATGCTCTGGGTATCTTGCTAGTCCAGAAAAAAATGAGAGATACATGAAATGCAGATACAGATGAAAATTGAATTGCAACTCGTAGCCAAGTCCCAGAGAGCCCAGCCAAGATAAGTTGACCCTGTGAAAACCACAGATGCATCAGAGAATTAAAAAAAAAAAAAATGTAAGTATTGAATTTTTAGAAGTTTCTTACAAAGCATTATTGTGGCAATAACTGAATAAAACAGTAATCAGTAAATGTTTTAAATCCAATAAAGCACATTCTCAAAACATCCTAAAAGCTTAATAATCTCTGCTTTATGAGCATTTTTCACATAGTTCAACTAATGCTATAAATATATAATTTGAGGAGCTCTAAGGAAACATGGTATAAGTGGTATCTGGGGAAAAACTATTATTGTAAGTATACAAGTAGTTTTTTTTTTTTTTAATTTCACAATTTGTGAATAAATTAATCCTCCTAAAGGAGAAAACAAAGATAATTCCATGATATTTATTGGAAATAGATCTTCGTTGGTAAACTACTTTTAGAGCAATGACACCCTATGCAAGGGAGGCAGTGCCTATAGAGTAATGTGCTTATCAGATAGGGGATGAGAAGGTTCTCCAAAGACAGGAATCACATCAAGTTAGTGGTTCTCAAATTCTACTGTGCATCAGAGTCACCTGGAGTACTTGATGAAAACACAGATTATCTGGACCAGCCCCCTGAGTTTCTGATTCTGCAAGTCTGGGATGGGGCCTGAGAATGTGCTTTTCTAATAAGTTCTCAGGTGATGTCAATGCAATGCAGCGGGCTTAGGAACCACACTCTGGTAAACACTGATCTCTGTTGTATGCTCATTGAAATACAATAGCCTAAAACATTTTTTGCTGAAATCTAAAAATGAAATCAATGATAATCCCAGTTATTTAAAGTTTATAAATATATTTATACTTTCTTTATATTTTCATCTTTTTCCTTAATTATTAACTGCCGTGTTTCTGGATCACTCTGCCAATATTTTTTCAACATGACAAATTTTGCACTATAAAATTCTTAAAGTAAGCTGTGTTATTGACATGAAATTAATGCATAGGCTCTCGTCACAATGGAAGAATGGAACAGTAAAGATTTAAGTTAAAAATTATAAAATAGTAATATAAAGCCTTGGCCTGAGCTAAGAAATATTTTATTTATATGAGGACTTCAAATTTACTAGCTTGCATGCTTCTGTCAGTGTGATGTTCTATCGTAAAATCCCAAATCACTTAATTTTACGAGGAAGGAAGGAAGGAAGGAAGGAAGGAAGGAAGGAAGGAAGGAAGGAAGGAAGGAAGGAAGGAAGGAAGGAAGGAAGGAAGGAAGGAAGGAAGGAAGGAAGGAAGGAAGGAAGGAAGGAAGGAAGGAAGGAAATAGAGAAGGGGGGGGAGAAAAGGAGGGAGAGAGAGAGAGAGCAAAGAAAACAAGTACTTCTGCTTCCTTCCAAAATGGAGTAACAGGAACTCCTTTAACCTCCCATGTGAAACAATCAGAAAACAGACAAAATGTATGAAACACTTATTTTTAGGGCACTGGACATCAGGCAGTGAAGGAAAGTGATCACTCAAAGATACAAATAGATGCTTAAACCCCGATGATTGCCCCAGCTTACTGACGTGAATAAGTTCCCAGGCCACAGCATATAGAAGGGAAGCCCAGGTGGAACAGGTTAAGTGAATTGAGCAGATGCAGCTGAGAGTCCAGGAAGACCGAGGTCACTGAAGCGTGCAGGCAGCACAGACCTCATGAGCATGTAACCTGTGCAGCCACCCAGGGCTCTATACCTCAGAAGGGCCCTTTACTTGCTTTAATCTTCTGCTACTACTATATTTTAAATGCTTAGTAATTTTGAAACCAATAGGCATTTTTATTTTGCATGGAGCCGCACACATTATCTCTCTGCTGCTCTGTGCAGGGCAGAGTTCCAGAGATGAGGATTCTGCACAGAGGATCTACAAAAGGATCCTTTTTTAATGAAACTGATTTAAATTCTTTATGCATGTAAGGAATTTACTTAAGACTGGGGAAAGAACCAACTGAAAGGATTAGATGTAACAGGATTAGAAAACGGCCATTATCTCCAGCAGGCCCTAACTGTAAGAAATGTTAAAGGCAGCCATCCAGGAAGATGGGAAATAACACCAGGTGAAATGTGAATGTTCCCAAAGGAATGAGGTGCACCAGAAATGGCAACCGCATGGGAAATTTATTTAAGAACGTTTTCTTATTGTTCGAGTTCCTTTAAAATGTAATCGACTGTTAAAACAAAAAAATATATAATGATGTATTGTGGGGTTTATAACATATGCATAATAAAATGTATGAGCACAAGGGAATAAAATTCACAAGAGGAAAAATGAAAGCCTAGTGTCATAAGGTTCTTATACTCTACATGAAGTGCTATAATATCACTTGAAAGTGGATTGTATTTCATAAGTTATTATCAGCATCATCTTATAAACTTTCAACACCCCCCCCCCCGAAGCTTATTGCCTTCCAAGTCACTGGGATACTATGTTATCATGCTACCATTGCTACTGAATCCTTCTATGATACCCTTGATGTTATTGCTATAGAGGATGGTTTTACTGTTTAATGTGAATGAAGTCATTGCTTAAATTCAACAACCTTGAATTTTTATTTTGTCTGTTTCAAAATCTAAGAATTAAATTTTTTATATGAATTTCACAAAAGACTGTTGGGTCATATTTTTTCTATTTTTTTTTTTTTTTTGGCTATATCTGTTAAACACAGTTATGCAAGTCCACTATAATATTACCTAGACAAAATAAATTTCAATATGAATATATTATATAGTAGGAGACAAACCATTATTTTATTATTACTGTAAACTCTTCACAGAACGTGCAAGTAGAGAGTTCAGGTTTAGATATTATAGTACAACACTAATTATAAACTCCTTCTATAAGTGAGAAAATAGAGGCATTATGAGGGTACGTAATTTTATAAGATCACAAACTTAATAAATGGCTAAACTAGGAATTGAAATCCTAGTCACTTTAAGTCTAGAATTTGTGTTCTTAACCATTTGGAAACATGGCCTTTCTTGACCTTATTTACACATCATCTTTACCAATCAGCTTGTAGGTACTATAAAACAGTAGCTGATTCTGAAGAATTGTAATCAAAATCCACAAAATACATACTGTCCTTGTTTATGCAGATATAATGATCTATGATTATTATAAAAGCCTATATAACCCCCCAATACATGCAGACCTCTCTGATGAATAAAATCTAAATTTTCCTGCAGCAAGAATGAAAATTTCAGTCAGATAACACAAATACTGTACAGTTTCTGTAGTGTCATAACTCCCAGAGGCATCTCCATCAAGGAACAGAGTTAGGAATTGACTTTAGCCACTAGGTTGTTTCTTAGGTGAATTGCAGTATTCTAGTTCAGAGCACTCTCTCTCTCTCCTCACATCCACATACAAACTCACAAATACACACACCGAAGTAATTCTAAATATCAAGATCACTGCTCAGTTGAAATCTTGAGACCATAGCAGTGACAATGAAAAACAGACATGTGGGTGTTTTTCAGAATGGTGGCCTGAAATTCCATTATAGCAAACAATTATGATTATATGATTAATGGGAAAAGACAAGACCCCTCATTGAAACTAATTGCTGCACAGATAAAGAATAAGAAAGATATTACTTTACTATTTTAAGTCAGATAATAAAGCATTCAGGGGCTTATAATAAATTCCATATCTGTCAGTAGTGAGATGTGCCTTCTCCCACCCAACTTTCAAAATAACAAATGCCATTGGAGGATGTGTGAGTAGTAGGCAGAAATAGGAACTACTCTGCTGTGTACGAGAAGCCAGAATGTCATTAGAGCATTAGTTTCAGAGCATGAATTTTTAAGGCCAAAACAGACAAATTTTATTTATTCAAAGGAGCGGAGCTAATGTGGAAGTAGAGTCAAAACTATAATAAAAAAAAAAGGCACTGAAAAAATGAGAACTTCAGTCTGAAGACTTCTCACTGGGAGAAGAGTTTGCATGGATAGTGAAGGACTGGGTTCTGAAGGTAGTCAAGCAATCACTTCAAAACCATTGATGCAAGACATTTTATATGGTAAAAGCTGCAGGCAAAAGCTGAATCTGAGAATCTTTATGATCCTCTTGTAACCTTTGCTTTTATAATGTTGTCAAGGTAAAATTGTTTTATGAAGTGGCAATTGGTTACATTTTAAAGAGTCACCTAAAGCTCTCATTTGAGAGCTAGGTTATACTCTTCACATTTGGAAAATGGTCAATAGCTGATTTTCAGCCAAACCGTAAAATCAAGCTGCATTTTGGATTCCAGAATCATTTCTGTAGCTATTAAGGTCCTGATTTTCATGCTTGAAGAGAAAAGCAAACATATGTAGTGATGTAGTTGCAGACAGAATAAAAGCCAAAGGAATATTCAAAGTTGCAAGACCAGTAACATGAGTGGTGAGAGAGTGCGGAGAGCAATAGAAGGTCGCATGATGTAGTGGCATTTTCTTATTGAATTTGTCATATAGTTCAAGGTGTATTCCTTAGTCTTGTTCACACACACACACACACACACACAGTTTCATTATACCTAGATAGTAGAAAGTCAAAATACTAGTGATAGTAATCCCTGGTTAGCAAAAAATTACAGTGAAGTCACTAAGGGTTAGATATTAAAAACCTTGATTTCGGGCCGGCCCCGTGGCTCACTCGGGAGAGTGCGGCGCTGGGAGCACAGCAGCGCTCCCACCGCGGGTTTGGATCCTATATAGGGATGGCCGGTGCGCTCACTGGCTGAGCGCGGTGTGGATGACACCACACCAAGGGTTGTGATCCCCTTACCGGTCACAAAAAAGGAAAAAAAAAAAAAAAAAAAACTTGATTTCTAAACAAGACACTTCCTTCTGTGGATACTTTGTTTCTTTAAACATATTAATTCAGATAGAAGTTTTACCTGACTTAGAAAACTTTCCACCTCATTCCATTATGTATTGATTTCACTCTCAGAGACCAACTGTACTTCTCTTAAATGAAACATTCTTCCAGGTTCCACTGTAAGCCATCTTTTCTCTACAGAGAAGAAAATAAAACCAATTCCAGAGACATAGTAGTACAAATGAGATAAGTCAAGTATATAACTACTGCATCATTTTTGTCTTCAGGGAAGTCCAATCAATCTCACCATCTTTGCTTATTTACATAGAGAAGAAAGTTGAGTATTCTCTTCTCTAATATGTTTAAAATAAATTTGTGATAAAAATGAAAAGAAGATTTTAGACCTTTCACTCCTACCTCCACTCCCATCTGGGAACCGCTTCTAAAATAATAGGCCGAGGTGACCGGATTACATTACCAGTGTGAATAAAGACATGAAAACCTCTCCACTTTTGAATGGCAGACTGAAAAGAATAAATTGAGCACTTGTCTTTCTGCTTAGTCTCTGCATTCTTAACGTTGAAGAAGCAGAACATTTATTTCTCTTCCTCATTACTCCAACAAAAAATTGCTTTTTTAAATACATTTAAAATTTTATAACATGTTTTGCCTTAGGTTTCCTGAGCTAAGCTGAACAATTCAGAGTAAAATTTAAGATTGAATTACATTTTATATAGCATGTTAATAAGAGCTTATTTTAGACCTACTGTGTGCTAGACACAATGCTAAGCAAGAGATTCACAAAAGAGCTCACAAATTAGTGAAAGAAACAGCTATGAACCAATGCAATGACATCAGGGGAAACAATTGTAAGACAAGGCAGGAAAAGTGACATGGAAGAAACATTCACTGGAGCTGAGGCTTGAATAACAATGGAGTTGGAAGCAGAGAAATAGGGCCTCTGGCCCAGGGTCCAACATATGTACAGGCACAGATGAATGAAAGAAAATAACAAGCTTAATTTTACCTTGACAACTTTATGAGAACAAATGCTACAAAAGGATCATAAAGATTCTCCAATTCGGCTTTTGCCTGCAGCTTTCACAATATAAAATGTCTTGCTTCAATTGCCTGACTACCTTCAGAACCCAATCCTTCACTGTCCCTGCAAGCTCTTTCTCCCAGTTAACAGAAGTCTTTAGACTGAATGGCTCATTTTTTTTCAATGTGTAATTTATTATATACATATAGTTTTGACTACTCCTAGACTAACTCCACTCCTTTGAATAGATTAAATTTGTTTGTTTTGGTTCTATGTAATGGAGTCTGTTATAATACACACTTTTTAAGGTTAAAGATTAATTATAAAATTTATATAAAACAATTAGCTCAGACCGGTGCATTTGTGGTTTTACAAAATGGTAGCTATTATTATTTATTACCGGCTATATAATGTGTTCTTGTAGAAAGGATCTATTTTTATTCCATCGTTGAACAAGTATTTCATTAGAGTAACACTGTTGGGAATTTATTGGCAAATTAAAAGTTATATGGTCTCTACCCTTATTGAGCTTAGATATTACCCTTACCATTTCTCTGTCTGTGCTCAAATATATTGTCCTTTTATATTTTTCTTTCTTTATTCTTTTTTTTTAAATTATATATTATGCAGACTTAGCAGTTGCACAGTGGGGAATAGAAATTTGATTGCCCTTTCTAAGATGTCAGAGGGAAGAATGATGAACAAACAGGCTTTTTTTGGAAGAGAAAATGTAAAATGATAGTTAACTTTGAACTCATTACCAGAAATGCCAGGTATCATGTGTTCAGCTATAGAATATGACCAGTGTAAATGTTAAAAATCAAACATAAGTATTACTTATAATGCTCAAAGTTGGGCAAAATACTCCATGATAATCAATAAGGAATAACTTAAATAAATATGGTATGTGTATACAATCATATATTATGAGGATTGAATGATACCCACACTTAACTATTATGGATTCTTGATCAACTGCTTAAATTTGATTACTGGCTCCAGGGTGTAATAACTGCATTACATAAGAAATCAATAAACTCTCTAGTTTTTGGTTCCTCATCCTGAATAAATAGCATCTTATTCACAAGGTAGAAGAGAAAAAGTAAAAGTCCTATGCTGGGCACAGCATTCTACACAATACAGAATATCTGTAGAAGGCAATTAGTTGACCTCTATGCCACACATAGAAGGCCATCAATCAGTGCTTTGTATCATTCCAGGTTATATTATAATACAAGGTTTCTTCACTCTGTTGTCTAAATAGGTTCTGAGGAGCACAGAAATGTCTCTAAATAAGGGAATATTCTGCCTAAACTCCTTTCTCAATTTTTGTATAAATTAATTCTAATTTCAATTTTCTGCCTTCCTCTTATTATATAATAATGTTAAGAATAAATCTCTGGCTGTATATTTTTATCCATATATTTTTCAGTGTGTTTACTAGAATCACCAAAATCTTTTGACTTAAGAGTATAGTAATGCCTCCTAACAGAATGGATGCTATGCAAAATTCTAATTTTTTAAAATACTGAGAACTTTGAGCCATCCTAAATCATTAAAGGTAAATATTTGTTTGAGAAAAAAAGATGTAGGGAATCATATTTCTTAATAGTTTTATGATCTGAAACCAAACACAACACACGTATAGACTTCTTACTGAAATTATAGAAAGATGAGACTAAGAATTATCTGACAGGAAGGGAATGTTTTATAGATATTATTACTCATTTGAAATTAGTAAAATATTTTGTTAGTCTGCTCAGGCCACTATAACAAAATAGCACAGATTGCATAGCTTAAACAACAGCAATTTAGTTCTCACAGACCTGGAGATCGAAAGTACAAGGTTGAGTTTTGGCAGGATTCAGTTTCTGTTGAGGGTTCTCTTTCTTGCTTGCAGATAGCTGCCTTCTTGTTGTGTCCTCACATGGCAGAGTGAGAGAGAAAGCTCTGATGTCTTTTCCTCTTTTACAAGGGCTCCAACTCTATCAGATTACAGCCCTACCCTCATGACTTCACTTAACCTTAATTATGGCTTTATGGACCCTATCTCCAAATGCAACCACATTTGGGGATTAGGATTTCAACATATAAATATTGTAGGGACACAATTCAGTCCACAGAAAATGCTATTAGTATTCCTTTGTTTTTCTGCACTGTTTTTATCATTTTTATTTTAGTGAAAATACTTAAAATTTTGGTAGGGAGAATAGTAACTCCCTTCATGATTTTCACATCCCAGTCTCTGGACCCGTGAATACATTACCTTAAATGGTAAATGGCAATTTGCAGATATTAAGGTTAAGGACCTTGAGATGGAGATATTGTTCTGGATTATCCAAGTGGGGCCAATCTAACCATTTGATTACTGGAACGCAGAGATTTTCTGTCTGTAGTCAGTCAGAGGGAGATGTAACTGTGGAACAATGGCCAGAGAGATACGATATGTAAATTTTAAAGATGGAGAAAGGGAGCCACAAGTCAAGAAATCTGTGAGGCCTCCAACTTCAACCTCCTCCATGAGTTTAATATCAAGAAGACTTCCCCAGAGGAGTCATCCTGTCATTGTAATATAAAAAGAGTATATAAGTATGTTTACGCTTTATGATTTTCATTTATTTTCCCGTGATGCCTCAACAACTTTGAACATTCAACAAAGTATTATAGAGTTTGGGGTTTTCCCCCCATATCCAAAATCACAAAGAACAAATATCTAGAATTAAAAAAAAAAAAAATCACATTGGGTCAAGAGAAAAGGTGAAAGAGAATATGGGTTATCATTTAAAATACAGTGTTTAAAAGATAAGGAAATGCCATATTTTAAATTGTAGAAGAGCTTTGACTTTATTCCTATTCCAGGCAATGAGAAATTTAGAATCTATAACAGTACCTTGAGTTTAATTGCTACTACCCTTAATAAAAGGCTGAAACTCAAACAGAAAAAATCAAAAAGTAAAACAAGTAAAGCTAAGACAATATTTTTAACTCGGGTCAACAAATTCCATAAGCTCAATTATATAATAAATTTAGGTAAAAACTATTTCAGTATCTTGGTAAAGGTTGTTTTCTTAAAATAAGGAAGATAAATGTGAAAAAGTAAATAAGATTGTTTGCTTAATTCTAACAGAAACCTTGGATTCAGTAAAATATGACTTGTGGCAAAGGGTTATCAAATGCGCAGTTTGATATATAATGACATTTTATGGTTTATTTTTTCTGCAATCCAAGATTGATTCATTGTTAAATGTCAAAACGTAAGTAGATATTAACACGGACATGTAAAATAAACACATTCAGTCCTCTAATGTTTAGGTTGATTATGTAGAAAACTTACTTTCTTCAGCCTCTATGCATAATGAAAGGGTAGACACAAAGACTTCCAGTGTACCAGTGTTTGATAAAAAGCCTTTTGGCTGACAACATTTACCTCATTTGAAGAAAAAACTTCTTTATCTTTCCAATAACCTCAGTTGATAATGACTTCATCTCCAATTCTGCAGTATAGTACAAGTATTGCTTATACATAAAAATTCTTATGTACAAAATTATATAATAAAAGTAATTTTTGCTAGTCAAATTTAATCCATGCATGCTCCAAGTTTTTTTAAACTGCTTAAAATAATGAAAGTAAAGTACATTAGATGAGCATTAGATGGAGAATGAGATGATTTCATGCAAAAATTTGTTAATAGTATTTAATAAGAACAATTTAATCATGAAGAATAAACAGAAGACAGAAAATATAAGTAAGGAAGTTAGGGAGAAGAGTTCTATGGAAAAAGGTCTCAACAGCTAGAGCCAAATAGGCAAGTGGTCCATTACACTCCATCAATACTCAATTTAGTACATTAAAAAAAATCATGTGAGTATAATTTATATCATTTGCTCATCTGCCGGTAAGTTGTCAAAATATGATTTAATTTTCTCATACACTTTTGCACAGGCATGATGGTGAGGGGCCTCTATGATTCACCAGTGCTGAGCAAGCCATCAGAAAGGCCTATGTCTCCCCGTCTTCTTACCCTTTCCCCCAAAGCATAAATAAAGGTGGTAAACGAGAGAACATAATTCAAATGTTTTAAAAAACACATTTCTCTAGTTTTTTTTTCTGTTCGTTTGTTTGTTTCCCCCCTTAAATGATCTTGGAGCCAAATTTTGACTAGAAAACAACAAACTAGGAAATCTTGATTCAAAATTTGAAATTAAAAAGGAATCGAACTTAATTTAACTCACAATATTTAAGAATGAATAGGCACAATTATCTTAAAAACTGATACCGTGATTCTGTATGTTATGCAAATATGGAAAAAAAACCAATGTAATCTGTGTTAGTAAATCAAATTTAGTACTGAAATATGTAACATAAAACAAACAAAGATAGTATTTAAACAATATAGCAGCCCTCAGGAAAACTAGCTTAAAATACAGTAGGCAAGAACTATTGTAGAGAGAAAAGAACAAAGTAGAATTACAAACGTATGAAGTTGTAATTGGAAGAACATTAGAGACCTACTTCAGAAACTTTTTTTGGTAGGTGAAGAAATGATGCCTAACAATTATTGGCTAATTATCATATGATGGGCATTGTTCTAGGCCTAATAATTATAGTGTTGCCCTTAAACTTCACACAATGAGATAGGTCCTGTAATTATACCTACTTTGAAAATGATGATAATGAAATACAATTTGATTACCTAATGTCCAATATCAACAAGAGATTTAATCCATTCATTCTGATTTCAGCATTTTTTTATTTAACCATTCAGGAGGTTAAAGTTACTAAGTGACCTGTCCAAATAAAAAAAAAAATTACTTCAGTAATGTATATGGAAACATTTCTATCCCCAAATGAATAGAAAACTAGTATTTCCCTTTTTAAGGAATTAAAATAAACAATTTATTTTAAAAATGACTAATACCTTGATCTCTAAATCCTGCAATTTAAATTATATTTTGTGTGCCAAAGGCTTTCAATAATCACTATCTGAAGGAAATTCTAGCCATTCTTATTGCTGAAAGGCATATTTCATTATTATTAATTTAATAGAAACACTCTCTAGTGAAGGCATTCAATACTACATAGTATTAACCTTTCTGAGAGGAAATGAAAAGCCACATAAAAATCAATTTAATTCACATAAGGTCATATCCAAGCTTCTTTTGCTAAATATGTATTTTTAAAAATTATATCACCTAGCATTTTATAACTCAGAACTGTCTTTATTACCCAGTATTTATTTTTCCTTAGATTGGAAAGACACCTGATTTATGAAAGCCTGTGTTTTTAGTTATAAACTCTTGTTAATATCTCTTGTCCTTTATTAAATCAAGATTAGGGAAAACAATTAATATGGTCCTGCCATGTGCCAGGTACTTTTCATATAATAATGTTTTTTTCTCTCCCTTGAAAGGCTGCAAGTTTGGGTCAATAGTATTATATTAAAGACCAACTGTCATTTAGTGACATTACAAGGATTGGAAGCAAATATTTCTTGGCTCTAAAGCCTTTGTTAATTGCACCACATAAAATGGCCTGGATTAGTTTGAGCCTAAAATTATGGAAGTACCATACTGTTAAATTTTGTTCTAAAATGTTAAAGCTAAATAAAATAAAATAAAAATTAAATTAAATTAAATTAAATCTTTCCATAATCTTGAAAAAGAGAGGTATATAGATGACATGCTAAAATATAATTTGGTTTATGTGATTATTTCTTTCTCTGTGTCAAATTATAGGATTTACCATGTATATATCAAATATGCCCTTTGGGCTTTTTTGTTAAAATTATTTTCTTAATTTCATTCTTATCTATTATCATTTCTTTAGGAGAAGAATTTGCAATCTTTCCTATGGACATTTTCCTTCCCTTTCTTATTGCAGTCTAATTGAAATACAATAAAATGCATGGATTTTAAGTATGCAGTGAAATGTAACTGTGTAACAATCACTAAATCAAAACAAGAGCAACAAAACATTTCTATCACCCCAGAAAGCTCCCTTACACCTCTTCCTGGTTAATTCTCATTGCAACCACCATTCTGATTTTTGTCATCATAAATTAATTTTATATGTTCTAGAATTTCATATAAACATGTATTTTAACTGGCTTCATCTGCTAACCATAAATGTTTGAGATTCTTCATGCTGTTGTGCACTATACTCATTTTTATTATGGAGTATTATTGCATAGAATAAATATATCTCAACTGTTTTTTCATTTACCTATTGATGAGCATTTTGGTTGTTTTCAATTTGGGTTGTTTTCATAATAAATGAATAAAACTGCTATGAACATTTTGGTAGAAGTCTTTTGATGGTCATATACATTTATCCCCCTCCCCCCTTCCTTTTTCCCACCTCTAGTAACTATAGGTCTGTTCTCTCCTTCTGAAACTTCAGTGTTTTGTTGTGATATTTCTTAGCTCCCACTTATGAATGCAAATGTCAGAATTTTATTCTGTTTTATGGCTGAGTAGTATTCCATTGTGTATAAATACCACATTTTCCTTATCCAGTCATCTGATGATGGACATTTAGGTTGGTTCCATATCTCAGCTATTGTAAATAGAGCTGTGATGAACATGGGAGTGCAGGTATCCTTTTGACATAATGATGTCCATTCCTTTGGGTATATACCCAGAAGTGGGATTGCTGGATCATATGATAGTTCTACCTGTGGTTGTTTGAGAAAACTCTATACTGTTTTCTATAATGGCTGTACTAACTTACAGTCCCACCAATCGTGTAGAAGAGTTTCTTTTTCTCCACATCCTTGCCAGCATTTGCTATTCTCAATCATTTTTATGACAGCCAGTCTAACTGAGGTGAAATGATATCTCAATGGGGATTTGCATTTCCCTGATGAGAAGTGGTGTTGAGCATTTTTTGTCCCCCTGTTTTCTTCTAAGTTTTATAGTTTTAGGTCTCACATTTAAGTATTTAATGCATTTTGAATTGAATTTTGTGTATAGTTTGAAATAAAGGTCCAATTTCCTTCTCTTGATTGCAGATAGCCAATTTTGCTTGCATCATTTGTTGAAAGGGATCTCCTATTTCCCTTGTATATTCTTGGAACCCTTGCCAAAGATCAGTTGACTACATATTGTGTGGGTTTACTTCTGGGCTCTGTATTCTGTTCCAATAATCTATATGATTTTTTTTTCTGAATCAGGACCATACTGTTTTGATTACTATAGTTGTGTGAACTATTTTGAAGTCAGGAAGTATGCTGACTCCAGCTATTTTCTTTGTTCTTTTTCAAAATTTTTTTGTTTTTTTGTGTCCCCTTTGATGCCATGTAAACTTTAGAAATGTGTTTTCTAGTCTGTAAAAAAAAAATGCCATTCTGATTTTAATAGTAATTGAATTGAATCTATAGATCTCTTTGAGCACTATGGACATTTTAATAATAATAACACTTCCAATCCATAAACATGGGATGCCTTCCATTTATTTGTGTCTGCATTAATTTCTTGTATTAGTGTTGTATCATTTTCCATTTACAAGTCTTTTACTACCTTAGCTAGGAGTATTCCTAAGCATTTTATTATTTTTGATGCTACCATAAATGGGATTTTTAAAAATTTCCTTTTCAGATATTTCATTGGGTTTTGTTTGTTTTCAGTATAAAAATGTAACTGAAGCTATCCTACTAAATTGTTATGAGAATTTTGGTCACCAGCTTCTATAGTTTGGGTACTTAATGTGGATATAGTATACAATATAGTGCCCAACTCTGCTCTCTTTTACTGGGCCAGCACATCTTTTCCACAGATGTGTGGTGAATTTGGGCTGATAAAGGCTTTTCAGTACCCTCCTTTACTGGAGAATCTTATTTGGCTATTAAGGGAACGGTCAGCTAGGAAGATATATATAGCCCATGGCCAGTGAATATCTGATGAGGGTACAAGAGTCTTCCACCCATGTCTCAAGGGTAGATGTGTGGAATATCTGCACTGTTGGGTGGTTTATGTTTTTAAAAAAAAAAACAAAAAAAACTTCACTGTTGATCAGGTCATGATTCATTTTTGCCAGAGACCACAGCTTGCCTTGTGAGATTATTTAACCAACTTGCATTAAATAGCCAAGTTTGTATGCACATTGAACACGTGGACATGGATGTATAATGATTGAAGCTATAATAATAATGCAGTCATATTTCTAAGATGCCTCACTATAAGAAATATTGCATTATAAGGACTATTATTTTCATGTGAAAATGTGGGGGAGCACATGAAATGCAAAAGTCTGAAGAGAAATAATATTTTCCTACCAAAAATATTTGCAATAAGTTGGGATTTTTTAAATAACTTTCAACAAATAGCAATAAGTTGAAACATCATTTAACAAATATTCATTAGCTATTTTAATATTTCATTAAATGTTGAAAACCTTTCTTTTCTTATCACTTCTGCTGTCTCCAATCCTGTCATGCTTTAATTCTTAAACATTCCTATCATCTTTATACTTCTATTACAGTTGTTCTGATAAGCAGACATAAAGCCAATCTAACAAAGCAACAGAAAATCTCTATCCCCTGTGCCTGCTATTCAAATTTACCATAAACTAGTAACTCTGGATTTCATATTTTAATCTATGATAATTTATTCAATAAATAAAAAAATGTTTCTTTATATATTGTTATCTTGAGGGAATAAGTTAACATATTTATAATAAACCATAATAAATACTAATGAGCACTTACAGTTTTTTTAAGTATAAAGTTAAAGTAAAAAAAGAAAATACGTCTTCTACATAAATATTAAGAATATGTGCAAGCCAAAAGTCAAAGGTAGTGTAAAGATCAACAAAAAATTTGATAATTCTTCTAATAAATAAATATGTAAAACATAGAGTAAAATCGGAAATGAAGAAATACTTTAGGCAAATCATTTAAAATACACTAAAAAAAATAGAAAAATATGGAAAGAATATGACCAGGAACTTTAGAAAACCCCACCAACACAGATACATATTGATAATCATTATCTTTAATGTTAAAAAGTGATGTAAATAAAAACAAAATATCAGTTTCCCTACCTGATTTATATACACTCACAGAAATACATATGAGGGTACTTTAAAAAGTTCACGGAAAGATTTGTGTTATCTTTTAATTCTATTTTCCCACGAGCTTTGTAAAAGTACCTTCGCACATTCGCACGTTCACGTGTGTGTGTGTGTGTGTGTGTGTGTGTGTGTGTGTGTGTGTGTGTGTGTGTGAGATTCAGCTTGCACTTTTGTCTTTAAAAATGTTGAGTCTGGCTGTTACAAGGTGAATGGCTAGAAAAGGCATGACTGAAATCAGTAAGGCCAGTTAGATGCAGAAATTTTATTGGATTAGAATAAGGTGTGGAAACAAACATAAACCAGTGAGTGAATCAGGTATATTGTAAAAGTTCATTCAGTAGAACTTGTTATTAAGTTGTAGAAAGGGAATGAGGATGAGTGGTCAAAGATGACTCCAACTTTTGGTGTTGCCACCTACTGAGAGAGGAGAAACTGAGAAAAAACAGATTATATAATTTGTACATTTAATATTTTCCAAGTGTTTCCACAAGAAACGTACATGCTTATTAATCACAAAAATAAATAATAAATATTAACGACAAAATTGAAATGTTAAAGACAACCTTTCTTATCATTTATGAGTTGATTTTCCTCTCATTCTCCACATACATACGCACACACTTACTTGCTAATAAGAACATATCTCTTTGAATGAAAATATAGTTAGGACATGTTCACTCATTCGTTGTCATAGAATTTCATTTTAGGAAACATATTTTTAAATTATCCATTTAGTTAGGAATTACACATTGAGCCATAACATTTTAAAATCCGATTTTGAGTTTATAGTGAAAACTAAGTAGAAGCAATTCTCCTAAAATGTGTAATAAATATAAAGTCTATTAAATTCATATTCTTTATTAAAGAGGCCACACTGTTATGAGCTACATATGATTATATCCAAGAATATAAAGATAGCAACTGATATCTTACACATCAGCATATTAACAATTAAAGTGAAGTATAGTTATTTTTTCAAACACAATCTTAAACTATGAATTTACATTAGTGCTAATTTGTGTTTCATTTCTGTGTGTCTTTGTTTATTCAGTCAAAAGAAACTTTTAGGGCCTCAGTTTCTTCATTTGTTCTACATTATGCATTCTTAATGGTGATGATGTCACCGACAGGGGGGTAAAATTGTTTCTTGGGGGGAGCAAAAGAAATCCTCTTCTTTTTTTGAATAAAGCACAGATACACATACAGTATACAAACTGATATACTGTGTGTCTATGGTGTTAAATTTTGCTGGTGTACAGTTAGAAAATAATGTGTTTATAATGGCTCCTTAGGAGGGAGATAAATAAAATAGAGAGTAGAGAAACACTGTTCCAGATGATATATAAAATCTCCTCTTTCTCTTGTTTGTTTTGTTTGTGTCTCTCAATGTTTTTATGAAGATTTTTATAGTACCTAAAAGTCTTGTTTAATTATCAATTTCCTTTTTTTCAGGACCAGCTTTCTGTGTAGGAACAGATAGAAACCTGTCTTTGTGAGGACTTACTTCCTAGACACTTTTATCATGAATACCTTCTACTTGGAGTGATACAAACTTGACCATCCCATATTCAGTGTTATATCCCTTTAGTTTAGTTTTTCAACCACCTACATCTAAATACAACCAAGAGCAGTTGATGTTATCCTAAAGGGACTGAAAATAAAACAAAATCAAGAACAGATTATCATGGGGGTTAGGAGGAAATGTGAACGTTAACAACCATAGCCAATGGAGCAATGGTAAGTGAATTTACTTTTGTAAATGTTATTGATCTTGGGCTGTATCCTGATATAGCTATCTTTTCTGGAAAGATCTTCAAGGATAAATTAAGAGCAGCTTATAAGGGAGTCGTCATGTCTTGTCCCAATCAATATACTAATACAATTTTTAAGCCGAGCCCAGAAATGTAAAACAGTTAAACCAAGAAGACAGGAGAAAAAGCTCAGTTATTCTCTTTCCTAGTCTACGTTAGTGGCTTCTAAAGTAGAAAACGAGGGGAAAATGTTATACCTTCTATACATAACCATTTTAAATTGAAAATAAAGAATTTTTTTTTATCTATAAGCATTTTTTTATAAAAAGTAAAGACTGAAATTTAGCTTAGTGCTTATGGCATTATTAAAATATTGTATTACTGGAAGTTCCAGATATCAGTTCCCCTGCCTCTTCTGTTTTGTCCTAATAATGTGGAATGAACACTGTTCTACACTTCTGTTCAGGTAGAAAGACGATTTTGTGTCTATAACTTTTATTTCATAAACATCATACAAGCTGGCAATTTCAAGGCAAAATTGTCATTAAAAATATAATTGGAAAACCCTTTCAATAACTGGGTCACCCCTGACTTATATGTATTTAATATAATAACTATTCTATTAGGAAACAAAGTTGTGGTTAGTAACTTCATCCTAAATTGTCAGAGAAGAGAATTGTTATCTGGCAGATGTGGGATGGCATGTGTGAGACAAATTGAAAGTGTCCGTTTGATTCTTAGGAAGATGCTTCCTCCCATGAGCCACGGATTATGGTTAATTTTAGGAACCGCCATCCGCCCTAACAGTCTTATAGTTAAAACTGAGTCTGAGTGATGGATAATACTGTGTAGACAGTATTATTTTGGCAGGTGATAATCATGCCTAGAGTTTGTATAGAATTCCACAGTGAGACTATTGTTCTCACTATTTGAGTTGAACTTGAATTGAAAAAAGAAATTGAATAAATATCTATTTTCAAGTTATCACAGAACTATTTTAAGCAGTGGTTTCTTTTTTTAAAAAGAATATTTGTTAAATGCAAAATAATGTAAATTCATTGTGAACAGCCAAGACAATATAGATATTTGTATTTTTGTTTGAATTCTGTAGTTCCTTCCCTAAGGTGACCATTGTTAATGAATCTCCTTCCAGACTTTTTTTTTTTTTTGCTATATACACATCCACACAACACAGCACACACCTTTTTTTTTTTTTTAAAGGCATCATACTACATATTGTTCTGTGACATATTTTTTCACATTATATATGTTGACCTAAAAAGAAACTGAGACTAAATACATATAGCAAGAATTTATTGAGCCGATATGATAATTACGACCAGGGAGACACATAGGTCAGGTTGCCCTGAGAAATGTGTTCCTAAGAGAGCAAGCAAAGTTTAGTATTTTATAATCACGAGAAGAAAAAAGGGTCAAAGGAGAGAGAGAGAAATACAGTCCCGCCTAATGACTTTAGCGGTTTTCTATTGGTTGTACTTGACATATAGATTCAGATTGTTACTAAGTTACATCCTACATGCAGGACTCTAGGGTAAGGGTAAACATTCTAGGTTATTTTATGGCTTTCTGGTGCAATTAAGTCTGCTACTAAGTAGAAATGGTCTTATGATAACGTTTTCCAGGTCAGGTTGACATGATTATTAGAATCTCAGATCTCCCAAGACACTCTAATTTAGCTGAACTAGGTCAGAGCAGGTTTTTTTTGTTGTTTGTTATCATGTGTTGTACAAAATGCTTTCATATTTGTACATATAAATCCACATCATTTGCTTTATTTGGTGCTTGATATTTTCCAAAGATCAGGCTGTATTCTTCCTGTGACCTAAGAGTGAGAGGGATGCCTAGCAAGCAGTGCTGTGGCCTCCCATCCTGACTTTAACTGGAAAAGTTCTGCCTTTAGCTGGAGTTCCAGCCAGGACTCTAACAAAAAAAAAAAAAAAAAAAAAAAAAAAATCTACTATTAAAAATAGTTTGTAAACCTTAACATACTTAAATAATATTACTCATCAGAATATTGACATTTAAAAATGGTTTTAGACATTTCATATGTCTGTGTGAATAAATTTCTTCTCACTTAATTTTTACCAAGCCTCTAAATGTATTTATTAATAAGAGAAAGTAAAATCATCAACACCTCCTCTATTTTCTTTCTACCTAGACTCTAGGTCACTCCTTCACCTCCTTTGTCTCTGTTCAGTATTACCTTCCAATAACTACCTTGATTCAGCAAACTTAAAAAGATGACTCCCCATGATTTTCCAGACCCCTTTATTCTTTTTTTCCACTCTCTTCTTCCATGGTAATCATAACCATACAACATACTATCTTATGTATTATATTAAGTATATTCTTATTATAATACAACTCTACAAGGACAGGAGTTTTGTGTGTTTATTTTATTTATTTATGTTTATAAAAAGCACCAGCAAGAGCACCTGATATAGAATAGGTATCTATATCATTTATAATTTACTCAACAATATATTATTAAATACATAATTGGATAAATGATTAAATAAAAGGTGAGCTTCCCCACTGTTTCTTCTTTGACACTGGGTATATGCTAAAACAAGATTAAAAAGTATTTTAGTGGTTTATGGGGATGAAAGCTGTATCCTAGTCTTGGGGTTGTGTCACTGTTTTCACCAATTTCAGAGCTTTTTGGATGTACACTTCACAACTCTATTCAGAAGGGGCATGTACACGCAGCCGGTATTAGCAAACCACTTCACAAAAGTCAAAACAGGACTATGTTAGTGTGCTGACTGCCTGCTTCCCTGTGAAGGCCAGCTAGAGCTCTGGTTAACCATAAGTATGAGGGTCAAGGGCCGGCCCCGTGGCACACTCGGGAGAGTGCGGCGCTGGGAGTGCAGCAACGCTCCCGCCGCAGGTTCGGATCCTATATAGGACTGGCCGGTGCACTCACTGGCTGAGTGCCCGTCACGAAAAAGACAAAAAAAAAAAAGTATGAGGGTCAAATCTAAAAGTATAAGACATGACAAAATGTAGGGAATGTAGAGAGTAAAACTCCTTCTGTCTCCATATACCCTGCCTTAGTTTGTAAAACAGAGATTTACATCCTCTTGAAAATATTGAGAAAGTAACTTTATATTTACCTTTTCCCTGTCTATTTATTCTTCCTAACTGATTGGCAACATTTAGAAAATTGTCTTTGCAAACATACACTCTGTCATCTCTCTGGACTTCTCTTTGGGGATCTGCCTTTCTTCAGGCTGCGCACGTTCTTCCCTTGTCTCTGGGATGAGCCCACCATGGGATGCCTTCCACCTGCAGTGGGGGCTGCAGATTCTGCAGGTGCTCAGCAAGTCAGTGGGAGCATGATTCCCATGCAGTACAGACACTGCAAAATGCAGATGGTGTAATCAGGTCCAAGCTGGGTTCTCCACCCCAACTTTAATAGCAAATAGATTGACTCCTGTTTTATTCCTCTGTATGCTTTTAAATTAGCATCCCTCTGAATCCCAGAACTCTCTCTTCTAAGAATAAAAAAATCATATATATAATAAAAAGCAGCCATATATATTTTTCATATGAAATACAACTAAACATCTTCAAGATTTATTATATTTCTGGATTTCCATAATGAACCAGTTTCAGTTGGGAGGCAAGTTGTTACCCATTTTTAAGAGGAGGAAATTGAGACAGAGTGAAAATTTTTGACTAAATTTACATTGCGGCTAAAGTTTTCAGCGAAGACTAGAACACAGGCTTTCTAATGAAATTCTAGAGTCCAGGATAACTGAAAACCATTAAAATGCATTTAGTTACCTGAATTGAGGACAATGGTGGCATTAGTACTGAAAATGTGAACATTTGCAGTCAATTCCACAGAGGGTGGCTGTCAAGATTTTTGACACTTTTGCTGTTATCCAGCACTCTCTTGCTGCTAGCAATATCAAGGCTCTGTGTCTCTACATACCAAATCCACTCATGCAAATATATCCCTTAAAGAGAGGAAACCTCTATCCATTATATTATTATATTAGTAAGAAATATAGAGAAAATGAAGTAGAAAAGCATGAGCTAATCACCTATTCTGCTTTCTGGGTAGAAAGGAGATTTTCATAGTATTAATGAGGTTTAAACTCTGGTTTTGTTATTTTTTGGCTTTTTGTTTAATATTTGTTGTCATCTTCACCACATGAGAAATTGGAAATTGCCTCATGAAACACCTATCTACTCTGGTTAAAACGCTTCCATGAGTAGCTGTCTGGATGTGTTATCTCTTGTTAATGGTCTGCTGCTCAAATCAATATTCAGAAAGGTCAGGATAGTGGCTGTTTCTATGGCAGGCAATGCTGAAAGCTGACATAATAGAGGAAATGGAGTTCATCACATATCTCTGATACAGGAATCCTCTGTGATGCTCTTGAATTCAGTTAAGATAATTGGTACCAATTATACAACCAAACAAACAAAACACATGTTAATTATTGGTCTGAAATTGGCGAAAACTGCACAGCAATATCACATTTACTTTGATAAATTAGTAGAACAGAGCAATATTTTGAAAAGACTAGCAATTTTTTCATTTTGCTTGAGAACTTTTGTCTTCATGGCTCAATGGTTATAAAAGTGTAGTTGTCAAGGCAATTATGAAAGCATCTTCTAACTAAGTAGTGCAGTTTCAAATGTGTGAAAGCAAATAAAAAATTTAACTGAGTTACACCTACACCATGGATAAAAGTGACTGCTGTTTGCAGCATCAGATCACCATTGTGTAATAATAGTTGCATCTGTGTGAACGGACCACACAAATAATACATGCTCACCTCTCTGCCTTTTATCTGCTATGCTTTCTACTGGAAATAGTGTATACCACCTTACTTCCAACACTCTCTTTTCTCTAGCAAAATCCTATTGATCCCAGGAAGCCAGCTTAAATAAAACATCAGGTGAAATGATTGCTACAGAGAAAATATAATAGCAACATTAGTTTTTTTTTTTAAATGCACCTTTAATGTCTAAAATTTCATGCTAAAATGATAGCTTTTACCTACTGATATATGCATATCAGAATAAGTATTTGTTTAGTTGTGACAGATACAAAATATTAGATTTATTGCATTTAGATGTCATAAAATTAGGAGTTTATATTGATCAGCAGCATACAGAAAAATGATAATAAATCTAATAACCATTGAGATAATTTGAAAAAGGTACAGTATCTATGCTGTAGTTTGCAAAAATTAACCAAATTAAACATCAAAATCAGTATGCAAAAGAGATATCTGTACTCTTCTGTTCAGTTCAGCATTATTCACAACAGCCAAGTTGTGGAATCAATCTAAGTGCCCATCAATGGATGAACGGATAAAGAAACATGGCATATATACACAATGAAATACTATTCACCCTTAAAAAAGCAGAAAATCCTGTCATTTATGACCACATGCATGAAACTGGAGGGCATTATATGCCGTGAAATAAGCCAGGCACAGAAAGACAAATACCTCAAAGAACTTGAGTGTTGTCCCACAGTTTAAAATGGAAGTAATACCAGCTTAGAACACACGTGAAAATGACCAGAATATTTATCCTTTATACTCAGAGCATCCAGAGGTAGAATTACTTGAAGTACATAATCTGTATTCATTTCTATGAAGCTGGTGATTTATATTTCCCGTCATCCCCTTTAAGAACTGTAGGAAAATTGTTTCAACTTTTATCAACAGCAGAACATCAGAACATTAGCTTAAGTGTCATTGTTCATTTCAACATCTGCTGCATAGTTAACTGGTCCTTGTTCATCTCGTTCTCACCTTGACTTTTACTCACTAAAGTCAGTCTCTGTCACTTAATGGCTGATTGAAATGGCACAGAGCAAAGAGTCTGAAGAGAGAAATTATAGGAAATTCTTGTCCCACTCACAGCTACAGTTGCAGATTGAAGAACTGGGTCATACTAGCAATTCTATTCTAGCAAATTATGCATAGATGACCCATTCTTCATATTTACTATATTTACTCATTTAAACTCAGAAAAAGGAAGGAATTTGCATATCATATCTTCCAAGTTTCTATTCACTTCAGAAGTTTCTGTGATGTTTTTTCTGTTGGGTTTTCTCAGCTTTTGTTTGGATGATTCCAGGGGCAGAGAATTCATTACAGACAGCTACCTCTTTCTTTGAAAGTCTTAACTTTAATAAAATTATTTTATTTACTGAGTCAAAGTATGTATTATGTCCTATTCCTATTTTGGCGATTTTAGACTCAGAAACATTGTGACTACATATTATGTATATATCCCACTAACTTTTTTCAAATTTATTGTAAGAGATACTTCAAAAACCTTGTGGGAAAATAGAATTAAAAGATGAAACAAATCATTCCATGAACTTTTTGAGGTGCCTTTGTATGTTAGAGCCATTAAGATTGTGGGCCCTGTAGCTGGAGTACTTTAGTTTTAATCTTGGTTTATTTACTAGTTATTTACTAGCTGTGATTATGTAAACAGATGCAGAGAAAACATTTGACAATATTCAACATTGATTCATGATAAAAGCTATCAACACCACAAGAATAAAATAGAACTTCCTCAATTTGGTAAATGGCATTTTCAGAAAAAAACTATAGCTAATGTACCTAATAGTGAAAGACAATAGTTTTCTCTAAGTTCAGAGATAACATAAGGATGTCTACTATAGCAACTTCTGTTGCTAATCCAACACTGTTGGATTCTAGACCTACATGTAAAAGCTAAACTATAAAAATTCTAGAAAAAAAAATCATTTGAGAATATCTTTACAAATTATAAGTAAGCCAAGATTTCACAAATGGAAAATAGAAAATATTAAAAATGCATGTCTTAAAAAGATAAATGGTAATTAATTCAGAATTTTGCAAAAGTAAAACATTTGCTAATAAAATGCTACCACTAAGAAAATAAATAGCCAAGTCACAGGATGGGAGAAATTATTCACAAACATACATCTAAAGAAAGACTTATCTGCTCCCCAGTAAAAAAAAAATGATAAATGATACAATAAAAGTGGGAAACAAATTTGAACACTGCAGAAAAAAAAGATATATGAATAGCCAATAAACATGTGGTTTCATGCTCAACATTAGTTATCAGAGAAGTGCAAGGTAAAATCATATCTACTTGCATGACTAAAATGAAAAATATTGATGACACCAAATGTTGGAGGTGATGCAGAGCAAGAGAGCCAAATACAACCCACGGGCCAAATCTATCTGCTGCTTTTTAGAGTTTTATCAGAACACCGCAATGCGCATTCATTTCTGAACTGTCTGTGGATGCTTTCACACTGCAATAGCAGAATTAAGTACAATCAGCCTTCTTTATCCACAGGTTCTGCACTAGATGCTGTAGATCCCAAGGATCCTGAAGGCCAACTTTTCATATCTGGGTTCCACCAGGCCAAGTGCAGGATTGAGCACTGGAGATTTTTGTATCCACAGATGGTTCTGGAACCAATCCCCCACAGATACAGAGGGATGACTGTAATACTTGCAGAGACTCTGTGGCCCAAAAAGACTAATATACTTACTAACTAGCCCCGTACAGAAAAATTTTACTGACCTCTGGTGTAATATTATCAGAACTATCATACATTGCCAATTGGCAAGAAAAATAGTACAACATTTTTAAGAACTATAATTTCTTAAAAAACTATGTATCTGTCCTATGACTCAGCAATCCCCTCCTTCCCCAACTATATATTCAAGAAAGATGAAACTATATATCTACATTAAACTTTGTGCAAGATGTTCATTGATTCATAGTAGCCAAAAACTACAAACAGTTCAGGTGTCCATCAGTGGAATATTGCATAAAGAACTGTGATATATTTATACAATAGAATACTGCTTAGCAGAGAAAAGAATAAACTCCTGCAATATATTGCAATCTCAAAAACCTAACGCTGTATGAAAGAAGGCAGATACGAAAGAGTACGCACATTTATATGAATTCTAGAAAAGCAAATAAAGATATGGTGATAAAATTTGCATCATTCGTTGTTTTGGTGTGGAGAGTGATTACCTTGCAAAAGGTATAAGGTAACTAACTGTCTGGGATAATAGAAATATTCCCCCCATCTTGTTAGTGGTGCAGATTGCACAAGCCTAAACAGTTTTGAAAACTAAATTTATACTTAAACACGATCTCTTATATTTTATACCTAAAACTTAATTTAGTCATATGGCTATTCTAGTCAGATTAAGAATAATGTTTTCTTCGCTGAATATCTGAATGTCTAGTTTAAACTTTATCACTATAAGAAGAGAGAGAATGAATTTAGAAGTTCAGATAGTAGTTTATGTCACAATGATGAGTATCTGTCAGAAAGAGTCCAGATGCTGGTACGATAGAGGACCATGTGGAAAATTCAAGTTATTAGTAATTATCCAGTTTTTGGGTTAGACAATGGGTTTATAAGAGTTTGGTAGAATATAAATTAAAAATAAAATAAAATATAATAGTAATTTACAAAAGGTCTGAAAAGACAATGTAAATGTAAGATTAAGAGGAAACATATCACATAGAAATAAATATATTCAGTAGCATACTGAAATGTTTAAGTAAATCCAAAGATGTTTACATGTAAGTTAAAACATAATAATATACTTTCTCTTATCTTTCATATTTTCAACAATTAAGAAATTAGTAATGCCCAGTAATAAAAGCCAGGAAGAGTCCGTTGTAAGCTGACAGATTTCAAGAGGAAACAGCTCTGTATTCAACAGGAACACATTGGAATGGGACTGAAGCTGTGGGCTTACTTGAAATTATGTCAGTCAGTTTATTCACTCTTGGGATGTACTTCCCTTTGATTACTTTTAAACCTTTGGTTCATTTTTATCACAATTTACAATCTTATCTTAGCTGTCATTGTGGTTAATTAAAGCAAAGGTCTGTGATCACCTTCAGGACAAATCCATACAGAGTGCTGTGGCAGGGACTTCAGGAAGCCAACTGTATTGAAAAGAGCCAAGGCCTGTGGAGAGAGTGGGCAATGACTATTTGGAGGAGAGGACCCCATGTTCAGGAAAAGTTTGTGAAAACAGGAGCATCTTCCAGTTAATCCAAGATTTACTTAGCAAGTGACTGTGGGAACAAATAAGTAAACAGAGAAACATGACTCCTCAAAGTAAAGGAGAATGAAAAACTTGAATGATTTTATTTGATATGTTAACATAAGCTTTGCCTTTTATTGACAGAGTTTGGGGCAATCAGGTTCAAATTATTAAAGGAATGATTTAACAGTGATTCATTTTTAAATTATCATTCAAATGCAAAAAAAAAAAAAAAGCAGATGTTCAGCAACTAAAGCACAAACAAACAAAAAAAGACAATATCTTTCTAAATTAAAATGCCATAAAATGGAAAAAGATTTTCAATGAGTGAGGGATGGCATTATGCTTCACATCTGAGCCAATTTGTCTGTTTCACCACTGCCATGGGTTTGTGGACTGAGGGATTTAGTTAGTATACCCTGCATTTGTTCCGGAAGAGGAATGAAAGCCTGCTGACCACTGAAACCTTGTTTGAAATCTCTTGTGTGCACAGAACTGTGATGTCAATGGGGTGTCACATCCTAAGTGTCTGTTTTCACCGACTACACTTGACTAGTTTACTTGCCTGGGCTTTACTAACAAATCAAATTCCTGTATTGGATCTTCTTGCAGCAGCTGTAAATGAGCTTTTTCAAAATAACTTAAAAGTACTCCCTTCTATATTGAGCAGGCTAACCATTATGAAAATTGACCTTTGGTTGCTCATTCATCTAATATTTATTGAGCATTTGTTTTTGACTATGTTAGAAAAATGGTTCATGTTTTTTTTTCTTAATATCTTGAGAAGCAGTATAAGCATTAAGCTTATTTTATAGAACAGAAATATGACTAAATGACTGGCAAGCCTCCACTCCTTGCCCTTACAACCAGGGCAGAAATCTCTACTATAGACAAACACTTCCCTCCTTCCTGATGCACTACCATAGGCTGTCACTTACTGAACATTTAGCAAAGTTGGCCAGAAAACCACCCTAGTCCAACAAGTCTGCTGATCTGACTTTTGGGATGATATCTTGGGCTGTGACAGCACAGACAAAACTGACACCTATCACTTTTTATTTATTTATTTATTTTTAGCTAAGTAGTGGAAAGGTAGCATTTGTGATTATGTGTATACATACACACATATAAATGTGTACACGTATAAATGTGTACACATATTTACACATACATATGTATCTGCATTACAATTTTCCGAGCTCCTTCATGCCTGTAAGTACATTTTATTATCACTTCATTAAAGATTCTGTTCACATGCCACTTCCTCAGAGAAGGCTTTCCTGATCACCTTAGAGGAAAGAGCATTCTTTACCTAATGGCCTTGCTTCATTTTTCTTCATAGTGCTTCTCATCTGCATTCACTCATTTATTTTATTGTCTGTCTTTTCCATTAAACTGTGTTCCACATAAAGGTGGATATTTTTCACTGTCTTTTATACCATTAAATCTCCAATACCTAGGATCATGTTTGACACAGATTCAACAATGCTTAATAAACATTTGTTATATAAAATATATTGTGAGCAGCACAGCTGTTATGATTTTGATTGTTATGGTTTCCTTCTAATTTGGTCTTGAGGTCTCTCTGTCAAGAGTGGCCATAACACGAGATAGCCACTTTCTAGGAGATCCCTGACTGGGGGAAAGTTAGGTTCAGATGACACATGATGAGGAGCTGAAACCAAAATGCATGAGACAGAAGAAATTTATTATGTACAGATCCCATAGCAGTAAGGGGTGCTGACAAAGGGACAAAGGGAAGTCTGGAGGCAACAGGGAGCTCAACCAGCAGGTAGGAGCTTGAGAGAAGATCTGTGCAACTATGCCTTTATTATGGTCCATGGGAGTTATCTCTTAGGCTTTCTGTGGGTCTTGTGGATTGGCTAGTATAAAGAAAACATTCACAAAAAGGTAACTTGTTTTTGTGACTCTGATGTTAAACATTTGGTTTTATCCTGATCAACAGCTGTGGAATGTGTTGGTCTTTGGATCTCTGGGATGAGGAAAAAGCAAGCTGTATCACAAACAATCCCATAAGGGGAAGTTTTAATGAGGCCAAAGGTGACAGGGTATGAGTGGGTTTCAAACAACTTATATCAGGCCTAAAAATGGATGCCAAAGCAAGAATTATGTTAAACAAATGTGTGACAATGGCTCAACCCCTATTTTGTTCATGGTAAAGAAAATTCAAAACTTTACTTTCTTAAGGTACACAGTAAGAAAGTGATATCATCTCTACCTTTGCTGCTTTTCTTGGAACCTCCCAAGCTTAATGTTTCCTACTTGTTGGTTGCTTTTACTCGTGTAAATAGTGTTAGTAAGGAATCAAGCCAGAGAAAGTTCAGTAGAACTTGATATTTAGAAACACTGCTGAATATACACAGAAATGGAAAAAAGATTAAGTAGTGTTACCTTGAAAAGGAAAATAACACTTGTATGGTCAGCCAGAATACGAATAATATAGATAAACAACATATGCACATTCCCTTGGTTCATTAACTTCACTAAAAAACTTATTAACTTAGGATTGTACTAAAGCAGAAAATGTTGAGGCTTTGCTTTATGTCTCTCTGCTTAGCACCTGTCATATTCTACTTCCAAATCATTAGTCTGTGGTTTAATTGCATAGCACCTGCCAACATCACAAACCATTTAATTGCCACTGTAATTAATTTTCCCTTAATAGGGATAAGTAAAAATAGATACATTTCTAACTTTCTACTACCTTCTTCTGTCTTTCCATGTTTGTTAGACCTTTTTTCCTACTTTATGATAATTACGGATACTATTTAAAGAGAAGTTCTCAGATGTCGACATTAGATCTGCTACCTCCTATAATCACAGATGGATACAGGAATGCAAGGAGATATATATAAAATCTATACAGAATGGAATATATCAATTTTATTGTTAAATAGTATTCGTGATAATGCCTGATGTCTTTTTAATTGACTCAAAATATTTAAAAACATGTGGACAGTGTCCTTAGATGAGTTTAATTTTCTGGTACTATCATAACTTTCAAGAATTCAGTTAGAAGCATGTAGCTAATTAAAATTTTCTTAGATAATATTTCAAAGCAGTAACCTTGAGATAAGCTAGAGCAGCACAGAGAGATAGTTAACATGCTTTGATATGGATTTGAGGTAAAAAAGAGCTACAGTCAAGGAAAGCAGAGAATGGAGTCAAATTCTAGGCCTATATAGGTGCTGTCTCTGCAGGAAGAAAAGGCTGAGGGTGCTTAGAAATAAGAGTTGCTAAAACTAAATTTTATTTATTTTCTAGCTGTGATATATGATAATGTATTTCTTCTGTTGATTTAAACTGTTGAGACAGCCATCTGTCTAGCTCACAAACTTGGAATAGAAAAGAGACAGTTGTTTAAGAAGTCAAACACAAAGCAAGTATCAAGGCTGTATCAGAAGTGAGAAATTAGAGAAAAATATACACCCCTTCAAAATGTCAAGATATATTAGAAATATTGTTCAGTTTTCCATTATTTAAGTGAAAAGGTCTTTCCACTTAAATGCAATGTAAGGATAATTAAATTAAAAATAAAGAATGTGGGTGAGCCAAACAGTCTGAAAGAACTGAGGCTATCAGGTAAATGACTTCAAGTGAACATTCAGGATAGAATCTTCTCCTTAATTGGTTTCTCTTTGTCTTTATCTCACTCATTCTAAATTATAGGGTTTCTAAATCTGCACATAATTTTCCAAACTGGCTTCTTTGGTGAGTGGTTTTCATTTAATCTACTAGACAACAGAGCATCAATAAAACTTTTGAGACACAGAAAATCACATATAATACTGGAATTTACATTTAGGTTACTGCAAATTCCAGAGTAAAACCAGAAAATATCTTTCTAAATATTTGGATTATAGAAAAATAAAAGAATTAATAAGACATTTGAGAGACTAATTCATTTTTTTACTTTCTAGTACAGTGAAAAGACATATACCACAGTCCTTTTCACAAAGATAAAACATTTTATATTGAAAGGAATGACATGATTATAAAAAGAGCTAATGGTTCCTTCAGTATGAAGAGTAAGTTTTCCAGGACTGTTTCCCATGCTAGAGGATTTTTGGTGAATTTAGGACAGTGGTGAGGAGAAATGCCCCAGATCTCCCACTCCACGGTGGGAGAAAAGACAGTTGTTCTTCATCTTTCTGAGGTGATGTTCTGTAAATAAGAGGGAAGGAGGAAGAAATGATAAGAGAATTAGTGATTGAGAAAATTAGTGATACCCAGAGATATATGCAAGGGTACTTCAGAAAGTTTGTGGGAAAAATAGAGTTAAAGGATAATATGAACGTCTCCATGAACATTTTGAAGTACCCTTGTTAATTTCCCTTCTTTAACACTCTAATAATATATGAGTACACTGATATAGATTTGAATGACATTTTTTTAATATTTGGACTTTAAAAGTCAGCAAAAATTTCCATGTGGGAGCACAATAATTGATTCATATAAAGTCCTACCAAAGGTCTGGCTTATACCTTCAGTTCCCCTTTCCAGATCAGAGTTTTAAATTAGTGACAAATTTTATAGTTAACCTGATTAAATGGTTTCTTAACATAACAGAGACCATCTCTATTTCTTATATCTATAGCAAACTGCTACTGAGCAGTCTCTTCCTATTATTAGCTAGACATTTCTCTTTCTGGACTGCATTTCACTTGCTCAAGCTATAAAATACCACATCCAATTCACAGTCCCACAGTTGACTGGTTTGGTCTCAGGTTTAGCTCCTAAGTACAATGACAACCTCTCACTTTGGGTATCCAAAACTTATTCCATCTCTTTTTCTCTTGATGGTGTACATCTCCACCCCAATTACAGATTCTTTCAAATGTATCTTCCTAAAACATATTTTTGCTGATAGAGATCTAAGTTTAGTTTGAATTAATGATGAAATTTTGTAATATATATTATGTATATGTACAGGGAAAAAATAATCAGCTAGGAAGTTAATAAACACATGTAATTCCTTCATTTTAAGGTACTCCCTAGGTTCCTTCCAAAACAAATATATAACCACATGGCTTATATTTTAAGTTGTACAATTCCAAGCATATCCTAACAATCTAGTTAGGTATCCAGACAGCAATTTCTAGGATAATGCAGCAATACACACATAAAGATGGAAACATAGTTTTATTTATAGAAATTATGAGTCTGGAGGTGATAGGTAGATAATAAATCTCTCCTACCATGTTAGTCCCTAGGGACAGCAATGTTATGACAAGGTGACTGTATGTACTTGAACACTATTCACCCTTTTGAGAATGAACACTGTACCATATGTTGGAGTTGTCTCTCAGATTCTGAAAAACTTACTCAAAAGAGGAATATTGGAATATTCAAGATAAAGAACATAAAAAGTAAAAAAATGTTCTATCAAAACATCTATATTTATTTCTTAAGACTAATAGCTCTAAGTCATGAGATCGTTTAGCCTTTAAATAACAACAGTAGGGGTATGAACCACGGCAGTAATTTTCACTTAAAATGCCAGCAACATGCAGTGCTAATGCCAATTACCATAGCAGTGGTCATGGAAACCTTTCACTTTAAAATTACAGCACCATCTGCTACAAAAAGTGTGAGCATGATTTGCCGCTTCAGTGTTCACACCCTCTCACTCTTTAAACACAGAAGGATCTGGAAAATTACACTGAAGATTTAAAACTTATGCTAGGCTTTGAGGAATCTACTGTTCCTAGCAGATTTGGAACAGATGCAGCCTCAGAAACTACGGGGCAAAAAAAAAAAAGAAAGAAAGAAAAAGAAAAAAAATAACTTTTTTTCAATTAACCACAGTATTGTGATGATAAAGGGAACATGGTTCCAGACCATGATTCTGAGACTAGCAGATATGTACCAAATCATGTTTCTGCATTTCCATTCTAAAGATTGGGCAGTGTGTATCTATCCTTGTAGTGAGGTTTGGGGAAATAATTGGAGGAATTATGTCTTCTTAGGTAGCAATAAGACTATAAATAAAAACTGCAATTTCTAATAAATGAAATTACTTAGAAGGGTGAAAAGTGCTGAGCTCATTAAGTATGCCTACCTATTTCTGCCATTTCCTTGTCAATTCTGTGAATTTGTGGATTGATGATTCCTGGTAATTATGGCTTTCTGAGAAGGGGCGGTTCCAGAATTTATTAGCTAAATCTTGCAAAACACCAAGATGAGAATGCAATTGAATGCCTGCTTGAAAGGAGAAAGGAAATCAAATAAATTAAAAATTCATAAATGGTAAAAAGAAATATCACAAAATTCAGAAAAAAACATATTTTGTTGCCTCCTATACCTCTATAATACATTTACATACACTATTTGACTGCATAATTTTGATTACTTCCTTGGTGACAAAAGTAATACAATATTGTTTTCTGTAGATCTTGCAGAGTAATTTAGTCTTTTCTCTCACACTGTTTGTTGAAAAATAATTTTATTATTGATTATATAAAAAAGTTTCTAATGCTTGCATTTGGTACTATGAAGTAACTTCAGATTGTTTTCAAATTTGGGAATATTTCTATTAAGTTTCTTTTATATGTGAGCTATAAATCTGAATACCTTTTCCAAAGAGTAAGTTCCGATTATCTATGTTTCAAACCATATCTCTACTATATTATTCACTTACCTCCAATGCTAATCACCATGGAAAATGCTCATACTATGACACACCCTTTGGCCCACACCTTTATGTCAGTTTTCCCGTGAGTGCCAGGTGAAGGGTGAGGAAAATCCCAGAAGTCATTTCTATACAATGACGAATAATAAAAATTCATCTATACAGATATTACTGCAGCACCAAAATTATATCTTAATTGAAGATAGGTTCTTATCTGCTGTTAATAATAAGGAACAATAAGGCTGAGAAAAATTAATACTTTGCTTAATTTCTTAGTGAATGTTACAAAGCTGAGAATTTTATTGAGGAATCTGGTTCCTAAACCTATGATAATTCTTTCTGCCTTAAATGAAATTTGTGTATGGTAATGACAAGTGTCTTGGTCAATTTGGGCAGCCATAACAAAATACAATAGTCTGAGCGGTTTAAACAACCAAAATTTATTTTCTCACAGAGATGGAGACTGGGAGTCCAAGATCAAGGTTCTAGCAGAATCAGTGTCTGGTGAGGGCTCTCTCCTTGGGTTGCAGAAGGACACCTTCTTGTTCTGTCTTCATGTGAATTTTTCCTTTGTGCTTGTGCAGAGAGAGAGAGAGTGTTCCAGTGTCTCTTCCTCTTCCTGGAAGAGCACTTATCCTACCATAATGGCTCCATCATCATGACCTCATCAAATGCTAATTATCTTACAAAGGCTCTATTTCCAAATAATATCATACTTTGCTTCAATGTATGAATTTTGGGGTGGGGAAGCACAATTCAGCCCATAACACCAAGCAAATCCATGTCTTCAGATCTATGTAAAATATATCCTTTCTGGGCTCCTAAAAATATGACTTATAACTGGACTTTTTTTCCCTCATACTGTGCTCTTTATTTTTTAAAAGGACATTTTGTTACTTGGGCAAGCCCCAAATATCAACTTTGGGGAAGATGCATTCAACAGGAAGACATGTCTATTTTACTTCACACCATAGGGATTTTAAATCATGGGCTGAGATAAATAAGACATTTCACTTGGAGAGAATATTTGTAAGGTGAAAACAGAACACAGAATTTTGGGTAGGGGAAAATAAGGGAGGTTAAAAGCCACTGATGAGGGAAGATATGGTACTCAGAGAGCAGGCGAGAAGAGAAATACAGGGGACTGATGAAGGGAGGTCTACAGATGGCTGGTAACAGTCACAGATATTTAGAGAAGAGTACCCTAAAAATGATAACAAATGTAATATATTGACATAAAATGATAGACAGTGCTGAAAAAAATTTTCTTTCAGACTACTTGAGAATTGCAGCTAAGAGGAAGAGACAGAATAAAGCATACATTTCCCAAGAGTAAGTAAGCGATGCACGTAAAATAAAGAGCATGGCAGCATCAGTGATCAAAGAAGCAGGTGAAGACAAGGAATATCAAGGGTGGAGCAGAGCTGCAGCTTTCCTGATATGTGTAATGTCTGCTGAACTCTCACTCACAGGACTTTTGCTCCTAGAAGTAAGCGCCAGAACCATTGTTGACTGGTAACCTGTGGTACTGCTGGAGAAACAGAGGCCCAGTGTCTTCCCTGTCCATTGAATTGTATGGACTTTTAGTTGCATTCAAGTTTAGCTTGTGCTTGGTCTAATTAAACCATAAAACACGCACACACAGCATGCATCATTTTTAGAAATGAAAGGGGGAGTTTTATTGATTGAAATTGATCTTACCAGCTAGTTATTATGACTCCACAGGCAAACTCTACGAGGATGAAGACAGGGTATATACCCTATACATAAACTCTGATCATCTTGTGTTTCCTCCGTTCCCTCCAAGCTATAGAACTTATTGAAGGATAAGTTCTGCAACCCTTCACCAGCACCTAAAAGCCTTGAAGAAGAGTATATTAGAATAAATTAGGCCAATAAACAAGAAATGGGCAATATCTTGTCCTACATCATGCTATTTGTGATACGTGTGATATATGGTTCATGTGCATTTTCTTGAAAGCTTCTACAAATCCTCTCAGGAAGTAGGGAGGATATAAATATGGTGTAATATATAGGCCTGTGTGAGAATCAGAGACTCCATATCACAGCTTTATATTCACTTGCTATGTGACATTTGATTATTACTTTATGTCTCTGAGTTCCTAAAATCCAGAACTGAAATAGGACATTGAACATGGAACATAGACATGTTATCAATGATATAAAATGTATTTAGACAGGTAACAGAACAACCTTCTGTAAAGTCATAGCAATTTGAAAAGTTCCTCTTCTCACTGCCCACTGCCCCCTCTAGGTCTCCCAGCTTCTATTATTTCATGTATTTCCTGCTCCCTGTCTCCCAGGAGGACCAAATTTAGCATGGACTTTTTTCTACAATAAACAGAGTTTATGAGGGAAACTTGTGATATTTTTGTATTGCCTTCGCTCCATTTTTTGTAGCTTTTTTCGGTCATTGAGCATATGGATCATGACTGCCTACCTGGAGAAATAGAAATCTATGTTTGTATGCCGGTCAAAGGTCTTTAGGGGAATCTATTTCCATTTCTTGTGTAGCTACTTAAATAAAGGTTCTTATCATCACCACTGGCAATCCTGTCACACAACATTAAAATATGTTGTACAGTATTTAATCATTAGAAAGTAGTAGACATATGCCTAGGAAACCATGAATAAAATTTATAGTTATGAAGAGTCTGTAATACACCATATCTTGGGCATTATGTTTTTTCCCACAAAATACTGAATCCGATCTATACTCAGAAAATATCTGAAGATGAATCCTATTATTTTGGTTCTTCAAATACAGCTTAAATTTACAACTCTTTTTTTATCTTGATGTTTCTAATTCAGCACAAATTTGTTGAAATCTAATATGCTCAGACATTATAACAGACACTAAAGATACAGAAATGAATAAAATAGATTATTTAATTTAAATGAATAGCTGGAAACTGATACATGAAAAGGCAGGAAGAGATATAAACAGAAATTCACCAGAAATAACTAGAGCAAAAATACAGTAAAAGGTGAAACTAAAATCAGAAAAGAGGGGGTGAATTAACTCTACTTGGGAGAAATAAGGAAGTATCTTCAAAAAGGAACACGTCTTGTATAATAGTGAATAGACAATAGTGACATCATTTATTCTAGGGAATTAGGATAAATAGCCATTAGGGGTAGAGGGATAGTGGCAATCAAAAAATACAAACTGCATATTTGGGAGTCGATGTTATTTTTTGGCTTTTAATTTACGTTATTATTTATGTTGTCATTCTCTTTTGCTTCATGCTTAGAGATTTAAAACAGTAGCACTCCATATACACTTATTAAAATCTTACCCACACTTTTAGCTATATTCTAAAGGCAATCTCATCCATAGAACTTTACCCAATGTTCCAGTCTGATCTGATATATTTTCATTGTAATTCCTCTAATATTTTATAAGTATTTATTTTACCATGTGCCTCGTATGTTGATTTGTTACATGCCCAAGGGTCTTATTTCCCTGGGCAACCATAGTTCCTTAAGTTCAAAAGCAATACTTCATTCCTCTTGGTATTTGGGGGAGCTCCTAGAAATATACATGGCAATTGAAAATGCTCACCAAATATTTGTTTTAAAATAACATTTAGAGACTTTTGAATTTATGAGGATCTTACTAAGCATCGTTTTCGGAAAGTCATTAGTCAAACCTATACTCAGGCACTTTGAAAAGCTCATGGGAAAATAGAATTAAAAAATAATATGAACCTTTCCACAAACTTTTTTGATGTGCTCTCATATATCTCACATTTATTTATAAGACTAAACTTTGACTTTAAACTATATCTAGAACCACCATACTTATTACTGTAAAATGTGTTTCCCTAGCACTCCAATCTCTCTCATCCTGTTGTATTCTTTTTCTAAAGTACTTCCTAATATAAAATATAATTTACCTTTGCCTTTATGTTATCTTTATCAACTGTATCATCTAATTAGATTATAAAATTTATGAAACTAAAATCTTTGTCTATTCATTCACTGAGGCATTTCAAGTAACTAGGACAGAGACTGGTACATAGTAAACACTCGATATTTGTGGAATAAATGAATCAACTGAATGTTGTTTCCTTATTTTATTGTTGGTCTGCACTTACTAAAGCTGCCACATTGCCTACCTCCAGCAGGCACCATCCACGCAGTCCCCATATGAAAAGAATTTCTTAGAGTTGTGCAGGACACAGCTGTCAAAGTTGTATGGGAATGCTCTACACTGCCACTGCATTGTAAGCTCCAGGAGAGTAGAAATTTGTGCCTATTTTGTCCTGTGCTATATCCCCAAATCTTAGAACAGCTTCTGAAACATAGTAGACACTTGCTAAATTATTATTTAGTAAATGAATAAATGAATAATTGAATTAAACAACTCCATTAAAAACAGTAGAAATTTGGAACTCCTACTTGAAGCTAAAGCCACAAGAAACAGGATGGAATAGATATTCATTATATGCTGACTCTCTGATATACTCTACAGTTTTCCAAAGATAGTTGTGGGTAAGACTGACAGCTGCTTTGATTTCCTCTCTCAACAGTAATGAATAAACACAGTGAAATCTTAAGTGTGACAAAGGAAAATTCTGAAAAGAGAAAGAAATATGGTATGCAATACAAACCATGATACATACGTGTGTGTACATGTACATACACACACACACACACACACACACACAAACACACACACACACACTGTAACTATTTGAACTTAACACCTTAATTTTAAGTTAGAAGGGGCATGTAGGTTTCTGTCCATGCTTATTCATGAGCAAGTTGCACATTCATGAGCAGCTTGCAGTTAGTGAATAAAAGTAATGTGGGCTGCAAATTTCTAATTCTGCAAATAATGAGATGCTGAAAAAAAATTCTGGTTTCCAGCTTTTTACTCTACACCACTATGATGCTGCACCATATCATACTGTGCCAAATATCACATTTGTTTAAAGTTGCAATATTGTTTGTAGCCTGAACATCAGCCAAGCATCCAGGTCTTTTCAAGCTGTTCTTGGGTCCATGATCCTTCCATAGCAAATGACACTTTAAATGTCAAGCATTCTCTTTTATAGGAAAATTTCTAGCATTCCTGAAGTAAACAGAATGGCACCCTAAAGATTTCCATGCCCTAATCCCTGGAACCTGTGAATATGTTACTTTAGATGGCAAAAATGATTTTGCAGATGTAGTTAAGCTTAAGAACCTTAAAATAAAGAGCCTTTAAAACAGAACTTTTCTAACTGGGTAGAAGAAATGCAGCAGAAAGCATAAGTGAGAGAGATTAGAAGTGTGAGAAGGACTCATTGAACATGCTATTGTTTAGGGGAAACGTGACAAGGAATATAAGTGGCTTACAGAGCTGAGGGAGGTTTCTGGCAGTTAGCCAGCAAGGAAACAGGAACTTCAGTTCTATACAGTACAGGGGAATGAATGTTGCTAACAACCTGAATGAATCTGGACATGGATTCTCTCTCAGAGCCTCCAGTGAAGAGCCCAGGCCAGCAGATTTTTGTCCTTGTGAGAACCGGAGTGAAGCAATAATCTTTCTTGAAAAATGGAGATCATACATATTTTGCTCTCCATCCACAATGGATTCAAACAGAAAATCAGTAACAGAAAGATAATAAACACTTGGAAATTAAATAACACATTTCTAAATAATCCATAGGTCAAAGAGGTATTCTCAAGGGAAATCAACAACTGCGTTGAACTGAAGAAATGGAAGGACAACATATCAAATTTTGGAGGCACAGATAGTTAGGCTGAGAAGGAAAGTTATAGTACTGAATGCCTAGACTGAAAAAGAAAAAGTCTAATCCATACTCTATGTTTCCACCTCAATAACCAAAAAAAAAAAAAGAAGAAGATGAAGGAACACCACCCAAAGCAAGAACAGAAAGAGGATAATAATAAAGATCAGAGCAGAAATCAATCAAATTAAAAACAGAAAAACAATACAGAAAATCTACAAAACAAAATAAATGGTGTCAATAAAATTGGTAAACTTCTAGTAAGACTGAGAAAGAAAAAGACAGAATACACAAATTACCAGCAAGGAATGAGAAAGCATATCAATGGAGAGTCTAAAGATGTCAAAAAGATAATAAGTGAGTACAATAAACACCTCTACATACCCTGTATTTAACAACTTAGATGAAATGGGCCCTTTCTTAAAAAATACAAAGTAACACAACTCACTCAATATGAAATAGGTAATAAGTAGCACAACAATTACCAAGAAAACTAAAATTTTAATTAAAAACTCCTCCAAAAAGAAATGGTTAAGCACAGAGAGATTTACTGGAGAATTCTACCAAACAGTTAAAGAAGAATTAACACATATCCAACACAATTTTTTCCAGAACAGTCAGAATGAGCAATGCCCATTTTATTTTATAAGACTAGGATGACCTTGAGGACAAAACCAGATGAAGATACTACAAAGAATGAAAACTAAAAATTAATTTCCCTCATGAATATAGACATAAAACTCTAATAAAAAAGTAACAAATAGAATTTAGTGATATATAAAAAGAATTACATGTGATGACCAGGTGGAGTTTATTCCAGAGATATAAAGAAATTTCAGCATTCAAATACCAATCAATTTAACCTATCATATCAACAAGCTAAAGAAGAAAATCCACAAAATCATATAATTTGATACAAAAAGCATTTTTCAGCAAGAACCCCCCCCCTCCGTTTATAAATAAAATTTTCAGAAACATAGAAATAAAGTGGGGCTTCCTCAACTTGATAGAGAGCACCTTTAAAAATCTGCAGCTAACATTATACTTAAGAACTAGACTGATTGCTTTCTCCCTAATATCAGAAAAATAGAGCCATGATATTGTTTCTCACCACTCTTATTCAAAACAATGGTGGAAATTCTAGCCAATATATGAGAATACTTCAAAATGTTCATGGAAAAATGGAATTAAAAGATACAAGAGAACTTTAAAAAATTCATGGACAAATTCATATTACCTTTTTATTCTATTTTCAGGACTTTTTTGAAGTACCATTGTATACAAATCTTTTCATGAACTTTTTGAACACTCCTTGTATAAGGCAAGAAAAGCAAATAAAAGTCCTATACTTTAGGAAAGAAAAAATAAAGCTACATCTATTTTCAGATAACATAATTGCCTATGCAGAATATCTCAAGGAATCTATAGTAAAAGAAAAATCAGTAAATACTGAGTAACTTAGCAATTTTGCATTATACAAGGTAAATATATAAAAATCAATTGTATTTCTACATAACAGCAATGAGCATGTGGACAAAGATAATAAAAATATAATATCATTTACAATCACTCAGAAAATGAAATAGTTATAGCTCTTTGAAAACGAAGAATAAAGAGGCATTAATAAATTTATTCGCTTTCTATACTTATTCCATAGCTACCATAACCAAAGCTGTTTGGTACTGGCAGAGGAAAGATCAGTGGAAGACAACAGGAAACGAAGAAACAGATGCAAACAAATATGCACAGCTGATTTTTAACAAAAGTGCAAAAGGAATTCAATAGAATAAAGATAGCCATTTTAGAAAATGATAGTGAAGCATTTGACCATCCACTCAAAATAAAACAAAACAAAAACTACTCAGTGTAAATCTTATATCTCATATAATAAACTCAAAATGGCTAACATTTAGGAAAAAGAAATCTAGAAAAAGCTTTTGTCACAGGTTAGGAAACAAGTTACTAGACTTGATACCACATGTAAGATGCATAAAAAGAAAGCATTTATAAATTTGCCTTCATCAAATTTAAAAATTTTTACTCTTTTACAAACCTTGTTCAGGAGATGAAAAGATAAGCTGTAGACTGAGAAGAAATATTTGCAAACTACATATCTGAAAAAGATAAAAACTCGAATATTTAAATATTCTCAAAGCTTAATTGTTAAACACTAAAAGAAAAGAAAAGAAAATTTGAAAATGGGCAAAAGCAATGATAAGACTCTCACCCAAAATTGCAGATAAGCACATAAGAAATGTTCAACATCCTCAGCATTAAGTAAATGCAAATTAGAAGCATAGTGAGATATCTCTACACACCTATCAGAATGCCTAACATGAAAAAAAAAAAAGTAAACACTAAATACTGGTGAAACACTAAATACTGGTGAGGATGAGGAATAACTAGATCACTTAGGCATTGCTGGTGAGAAAGTAAAATTGTACAGTCACACGGAAAAATGTTTGACATTTAAAAACTCCATGTGCAACTACCATCCAGCAATTCACTCCTGGATATTTATCCCAGAAATATAAATACTTATGTTTGCACAAAAACTTGTTCATGAATGTTTATGTTAGTTTTATTAGTAATAGCCTAAAACTGTAAATGACCTGAATGTCCTTCAAGGAGTGAATGGTAAACAAACTATGGGACATTCACAGCATGGAATACCAAGAAACACTACACAGCAATAAGAGATGAACTATTCCTACATGCTACAATCTGGATGAATGCGCACAGAATTATGCTAAATGGGGGGAAAAAAAGCCATTCCAGAAGATTACATACTGTGTGTTTCCATTTATGTAATATTCTTAAAATGACGAAATTATAAAGAATGGAGTAGTGGTAACCAGGGGCTAAGAAGGGTGTAGAGGCAGGAGGGAAATGAGAATGGCTATAAAAGATCAACATGGAAGATCCTTGTAGCCATGGAAATATTTGGAATCTTGACTGTATCATGTCAGTATCCTGGTTGTGATACTGTACTGCAGTTTTGCAAGATGTTACCATTAGGGAAACCTAAGTAAAGGGTACATGGATCACTCAATATTATTTCCTTTTTTTATTACTATTTTTAATTTACTTTTTGAATTGAAACATAATTGATTGCACATATAAAAGAGGTACAGAGTTGACTATCAATATGTGATGATCGAATCAATATTATTAGCTTGTTCATCACTGCAAATTATAATCTATTTTTGTGTCTCTTACCCAATTACTCACTTTCCCACCGCTGGTGATTATAGGTCTGCTCTCTCCTGAAAGCTCAACTTTTATTGTGACCTTTCTCCCTTCCTTCCTTCCTTCCTTCCTTCCTTCCTTCCTTCCTTCCTTCCTTCCTTCCTTCCTTCCTTCCTTCCTTCCTTCCTTCCTTCCTTCCTTCCTCCCTCCCTCCCTCCCTCCCTCCCTCCCTCCCTCCCTTCCTTCCCTTTCTTTGCTCCCACTTATGAGTGAAGACATGAAATATTTCTTTTTCTGTGCCTGGCTTATTTCACTTAACATAATTTTCTCCAAGCTCATCTGTGCTGCTGCCAATGGCAGAATTTCATTCTTTCTTATAGCTGAGTAGTATTCCATTGTGTACATATAACAGTCCTCCTTATCCAGTGGCCCAGTGATGGACATTTAGGTTGGTTCCATATCTTGGCTGTTGTAAATAGAGCTGTGATAAACATGGGAGTGCAGGTATCTCTTCAACATTATGATTTCCATTCTTTTGGGTATACACCCAGCAGAAGGATTGCTGGGGCTTGTGGTAGTTCCATCTTTAGTTATTTGAGAAACCTCCATATTGTTTTCCATTATGGCTGCACTAATTTACAGTCCCACCAAGAACGTAGAAGATTTTCCCTTTTCTCTGCATCCTCACCAGCATTTGGTTCTCAGTCTTTTTGATAATAGCCAGTCTAGCTGGGGTGAGATGTTATCTCAACGTGGTTTTGATTTGCATCAAAATTAGTAATTTTGAGCATTTTTATCATATACCTGTTGGCCATTTGTATATTTTCCTTTGAAAAAATGTCTATTCAGCTCCTTTGCCAATTTTTTTTAATTGGCTTTTTAATTTAATTTTTAACAATAATTTTAAAATTATTATTTTTTTACTATGAGGTTGTTTGAGTTCCTTATATATTCTGGGTATTAATCCCTTGATGTGCAGTTTGCAAATATTTTCTCCTGTCCTGTAGGTTATCTTTCTGTTCTGTTATTTCCTTTGCTGTAGAAAAGCTTTTCAGTTTGATACAATCCCATTTGTTTATTTTTTTTCTTTTGTTGCTTGTATGTTTGGGGTCTTATTCATAAACTCTTTCCCCCGTCCTACATCCTGAAGTGTTTCCCCTACACTTTCTTCTTGGAGTTTTATAGTTTCAGATCTTATACTTAAGTCTTTAATCTATTTTGAGTTGATTTTGATATGTGGCAAGAGGTATGGGTCTAGTTTCATTCTTCTACAACTGCAAATGAATCTACAAATATTTCAAAATTAAAAGCATAATTCAAGAGACTGGCCAGTTAGCTCAGTTGGTTAGAGCATGATGCTGATAACATCAAGGTCTATGGTTCGATCCCTGTACTGGCCAGCTATCCAAAACAAAACAAAACAAATGTATAATTTATCAACAAGACAGAAAATAACAAACACTGTAGAGGATGTGGAGAAAAGGGAACTCTCCTACACTGTTGGTGAAAATGTAAGTTAGTACAGCCATTATGGAAAACAGTATAGAGATTCTTCAGAAAATTAAAAATAGAACTACTTTATGACCCAGCTATCCAACTACTGGGTTTACACCCAAAGGAAATGAAATCAATATTTCAAAAAGACACCTGCACTCCCATGTTCATCACAACACTATTTACAGCAGCAAAGAGATAGAATCAACCTAAATGTCCATCAATGAAGGAATGTATTAAAAAACTGTGGTACATATACAATGGAATACTATTCAGCTATGAAAATAAATGGCATTCTATCCTTTGCAGCAACATGAATGGAACTGGAAACCATCATGAAAGTGAAGTAAGTCAGGCACAGAAAGACAAATACCATGTGATCTCACTCATATGTGGAATCTAAAGAATAAAAAGGGTGTTCATAGAAGTAGAGAGTAGAACACTGGTTACCAGACTCCAGGAGGGGAGAGGGAGGGAGGGAGGAGAAGTGATGAACTGAAGGGTACAAAACTATGCTATCTACCCTAAGTGATACATTGTACAGTATACGCATGCATTAAAACAACACACTGTACCCCACAAAAATGTACAAGTAAATGTTAAAATAAAAAAATAAGTAAACATTTAAAGTTAAAAATTAAATTAATTAATTAATTAAATTGTATTTAATAAAGTTATAGTTATTACCAAGTTTTAAAAAATTCAACAAGTAGGAGGTATTAGGAAATTAAGTTGTGATGGCAGGATTTTTGCACCATTAGAGAAGATATCTGTCTTTGCTCAACTTACACAGAAGCAAGTGTTGAGATAGTGGTTTTTGTATAAAACACTGGTAAGAAGGTGGGGTGAGCAGGACAAGGAAGGGGAAGAAGTCTGATTATGGTTCAATTTAAGACAAAGTCCAAGCTTTACCTTATACTACAAGAAACTTCAAGAGTATAAATTATGCTTCAACACTGGCTCTACTCAAGGTAGGGGAGCTGGGATTTCATAATTCTGTATCAGTCAGCCATTGGCCTCCAGCATCCAGGAGGTAAGAGGTAAAGTTTTAGACACTTCTAAGTCTCTGCAAGAATGTCAAAGAGGCTCCAGTAGCCATCAGAGTTGCCTCAAAGAATATCCCAAGTGTATATGTTAAGAGAAAAAGCACACAATGGATGGGAACACTATACACAAAATGGTAAAAGGAATCTGTATTTGGGCCGAGTACCAATGGTGTCTACCACATGTTCATGGCTGGCTTCATGGACAAGGTAAGATTTGAGCAAGGAGATGGTGGAATTGAGGAATTGTTAAGTCCTAAAAGTTGTTAGAGCTGTGTCTGGCATAAATATAGCTTATTCTGGAATCCCAGGGATCACATAGATATGAGAGTCATAATTGTTTTTGGTGGGAGCAGTGGGATTTATTTCTCTTTCTTGGCAGCCCTCTCCTTTCCTTACCCAATAGATATTTCCCCACACAGATGGACTCTCACTTGCAGACCTCTGCCAAGGCCTTTTCTCTCCAACCAGGCTACCCCTTTCTTTACGGAAAAAATTCTCATAATCCATTGACTCTATACAAGTTACTTTGTTATCCTTCTCTTCTCCACAAAAGAAGTATGTGGGTTTTCCCCATTCTCTTTATCTCACATCTCAGCCATGATACTGACATCAAGAACACACTGGTTTGCTTTAAAAATGTTTTTCTCAACTCCTATGAGCCAACATTCCCCATGATTATTTGCATAGGACAGTATATGTATAACTGAGCTATTTCTAGAAAAGAAAAAATCGAATTGATTTTGTTTTTGTTTTTTACTATGTAGCCCTTTGAAACATGTGATATCAAGATTCACTTGTGTGTTTAAAATGGTCATGCCTAAAGAATATTGCTAATTCTCTTAAAGAAAGAATACTGATGAGACTGGGGTTTGAATGCTTGTGTTTTGTAGTTCTGTTTGCGTTTTTCTCTTTATTTACCTTGTAATAAGTTAAATAACAATTTCAAAAACAGCCCATAAGAGAGAATGAAATTGTGATGGCATATCCTCTTTTTTATATTAGCAAAATGGCGAAACATTGGTGGACTCTAAAAAGACCCAGCTTATGGGGAGCTGGTGTGAAGCTGAGGGGAGCAGAGAAGCTGCCCTATGAGAACTGGAGCCAAGAGCTGGTAAGAGAACAACCATGGGGTAAAATCATATATTAGCAAGGAGATAGGCAAGGGAAAGGAGGATAGTATTAGTCTGGGTAAAGATCTTTAAAGCTAGAGGATTATTTTATATCCGGAAAACACAAAGATGGTATCTATTATTCTAGTAATAAAAACTGAGTATCTGGAAAACACAAGGATGACAACCAATGTTCTAATAATACACACCAGAAAACAGACAATTCTGAACATGTTCATAAATGAAGAATCCAGAGTTTAAAAAGTTGAAAACAATGCATTTAAAAATGTGCATCCTTAATTAATTAGTTAAATGCAGAAATAAGTCATTTCATTAAAAGCTGTCAAAATTGATTACATTTGGCTACTTTTAATTCCTTACAATAATCTGAAAAATTATAATGCATCCTTTTAAATACCACAACATTGCACAGCAGTGACCTTGTAATATGTGCGACAAGATGTAATCAGGATTTTCCTGTAAGAGAAGGGAAATGTAGGATGAAAAAGCAGGGGTCTCTAAAGCACCTGTACACATTTACCATGTTGATTATTACTGATTATTTTAGTACAGTCAACTAAATGGACAAGACAGGCAGTTCTGTAACACATGCCTGAAATATGTCTTTTGGAAGAGATTAATTTTCAACAATGGATTACAATTGAATATACTGAAGTAATTTCCTGCAATTGTCAGCAAAGCTAAATGTACATTACATTTTCTTCTTTGTACTTGAGACCAGGTGCAAGATATAGCATGGTATTAACACAGTATGCTCTGATGTGGGACCGTAGGGGCTTGAATCCTATTTCAACAACCTGCTTGCTCTGTGAACTTAGTGAAGTCGCTTGCACTTTCTCAAACCTTGGTTTTCTCAGATATGAAGCAGACATATTAATAGTACTTACCTTGTAAGGTTATTGTGAAAAGTAATCGAGGTATTCAAGAAAAATAGTTAACAAAGTGACCTGAACAGAAAAGATTTCAAAAATGTTAACTACTCTCTTTTCTCCTTTGCATGCATCTCACTTATGTCAATAACATGGAGATGATATTGCACCTCATGTTTTGTCTCACCCTATAGGAGCAACATTGCTTTACAATCAGCAACTGTGGATCAAAAAGTACAGGTTATGAATTATAAATCCTCCCTTTACTGCTAGATGAGGCTGGGAAAGTTATGTAGTCTTTCTTTGGCTTCCTTATTTTTTTTTTCCTTTTTTATAGAATATTTTTAGAGCAGTTTTAGGTCTATACAAAAATTGAACAGATAAGCTATAATTCTCTATATTTGCCTTTCTCTCTAGTTTTGAGGGCAACAGTTATCTTGTGACCTCAATTCTCTAATGAATTTACAAAGAGTTCTTGTTTTTCAGTTTATTCAGCTTTTTTTCTTGTTGTGAGGATGAGAGCAATGACATCCATTTCTTTTTACCATCTTCGAGCTCTGGGCTATTAATAGACTTGGACCCTACTTCCTAGGGATCATTCACACAAATGGACTCATGCTGGGGCTGTTCCTGGTGCCTACCAGCCTGAGTAGTAGCGAAGACTTGTGGGATCCACCAGAACTGATACTCAAGCCCTGCCCTGTCAGGCTTTCTAGGAAGCCAGAAGATTAATGTTGTGTAAGTGCTTTCTAAACACTCAGTTTAGTTTATGAATGTGCTAGGCTGGAAATACAGCCTCAGAATCTTTCTCAACCCAGTATGCTGAAAAGTCACTATCAAACCATTGGCCATGAGATTGAACCAGTTTTCCATCACTCCATAAGACGATATAAAGAAACATGTTAAAATAAGGGTTTTTCCCCCAAAATGTTATACTTCAGCTCAGGTGCCAAAGTGAAAACATGTAGAGCACAATACAAAGTAGTTGTTTTACTTAGAATAACACTAAACACTGGAAGAGATAAACTCCTAAATCTTAATAGCTTAAAACAATAGAAGTTAATTTTTTTAATTCATAGGAAGTTCAAATTGTGCATTCCTAAACAGCAGGAACTTTCCATCAATCATGTTTTAAGGATTTCAGATTTCTTAATGTTGTCAGATTTCTTCCTCCATATGGTCCTTTCATTTTCCAAAGTTGCCATGTTCATTGGCAACAAGGGAGAAGGGAAAAAAGCTTGGAAGGTCATACTTGGAGAGATTCTGAATACAGATAGATTGGATCTGAAAATTAGCTCTACTCCTTATAAACTGTATGGATTTGATCCAGTGATTTGTGTTCTAAATCTATTTTGTCTCTAAAATTGTTGCAATAATACATAACTCAAAAAATATACAGCTGAAATTAAAGACTGTGACTACAGCCCCTAAGAGGGGTTAAACACTCAATAGGAATTCAATTAACACTGGCATTCTTCCCCTTCTTTTTTATTTTAATGGTTTTTGACTATATTATGTATACACTAAATATAGATATATGTATATGCAAACATACACAAAAACATACATGTAGGTAACTTTCTTATACATTATAATATAGAACTTTTTGTATGATTACTTAATAGCTTTCCAAAGCACTTTCAGACATCTTGAGTCTCAAAAGAGTAGGGAAGATAATAACTGATGAGTTCAGAGCAAGTACATTAAAACATGAAGTTGTCCTTTTATAAGTAAAAAAAAAATTCTTTACAATTTTACATAGTTTGACCCCATAGATCATATTATAATTAGGGAAGGTTACAAGGTGGACTGGTTTCTGAAGGATAGACACGATCCAGATAGACAGTAGAAGGGCAAGAAAAGTCTTTTCATGGGTAAAAAAAAATATTGCCCTGTTTACAGAAAAAAACATTTGGAATAAAATAAGTCACTTGCAGCTTACCAAGAAAGAGGTAAAATTATGAACTCATTGCTCATCTAATATATTCAAACTCCATAAAAGGAAATGACTTGTTACTTATCAGTAGTGGCTTTAACTACTTTTATTTATTCTGGTTCACTTGTGAGCAGCTCTCTAGGTACTTGATAGGACACTATAAAGTCAATGAGTGCTTGTTCTTCATGAATAATTTTTTTATTCCCTGGACAGTCATTTTATACAGGAAGACTCATAACGGTATAATGCTTAATTCCAATCAAATTGTCCACTGTGATTTTCAGGGTGTAAGGTGTGCTCAAGCATGGATGTAGGGCTATTCACTGGGTCTCTTATGCCTCCAATAGAATTATACATAAGGAATTACTTGGTGCATAATTTAAATTCCATGATGCAAGTGCTGACAAACCTCAGATACAGGTCTGTTGTTTATCTCTAATGAGAAAATCTGTCATATAAGAGAGAATTTCCATGCTGAGAATGTGCCATGATAGAGTGGGTATAACAGATATTTGAATAAAAACTTCTAGTGTGAAAACAGCTCTCTCACCCATTAACTTGGACACTTACCTTAACTCCTTTATTCCTTAGTTTCCTCATCTATAAAATACAGATATAATGTTTGATATAAAGCTGGATGAGTTTATCGTAAGTTTCAATTAATATAATATTCATAAATATTCTTTATAAGTAGCAAAGCAAGTTGATATACAAGTTTCATTTAGTAAACAGATATTAATTTGGTGCTATGTATCAGGCAATATGTCAAAACCCAAAGATACACTGAAGAATAAATCATGGTCCCTGCTATCAGAACTTTTATAGTCTATACAATACATTAATAGATCATTTCAATTTAATATGGAAAGGACTATTGTAATAATTAATATTTGGTTGCACAACTAATCTGTGGTAAAGCTGGAAAATAACTTCTAATCCATTTAACTTCAGAGCCTCAGTATTAACAACTGCACTAGGTTGCAGTAACAGAGATACTAACAGTATGCTAGGACACCAGCAGATATAAAACTCATCCAATCTTGATATTACGGAGATTATGGAATATGTTTACTGGAAAAAATAAAAATGAGTCTCTCATATAAAGAAGCAAAAAAGGAAAAAATTGCAGGCAGAGGAAAGAGAACTGAGAAAAGCAAGCAAGGTGTGCTTGGAAATTTCATTAAAGCTTCTGATGCGGGAGTATATTAGTTTTCTGTTGCTGCTGCAGCAAATTATCTCAAATTTGGTGTCTTAAAACAACACAAATTCATTTTCTCACAGTTCTGTAGATCAGAGTCTGGATATAGCTTGGCTCACCAGGATCTACTGCTTCAAATTTCACAATGCCAAAATCAAGATGTCAACAATCTGTGTTCCTTTTTGGAGGCCCTGGGGGTAAATCCACTCCTAAGATCATGAGGTTTGTGGAACAAATTCAGTTCTTTGCTATCGTAGGACTAAGGTACTTTTTACCTTGCTGGTTCCCAGCCAGGGAGCAAGGTTTTGCTTCATTTTTTTTTTTTTTTTTTTTTTTTTAAATTTTATTTTGTCGATATACATTGTGGCTGATTATTGCTCCCCATCACCAAAACCTCCCTCCCTTCTCCCTCCCCCCCTCCCCCCCAACAATGTCCTTTCTGTTTGCTTGTCATATCAACTTCAAATAATTGTGGTTGTTATATCTTCTTCCCCCACCCCCGGTTTGTGTGCGTGTGTGTGTGTGTGTGTCTGTGTGTGTGTGTGTGTGTGTGTGTGTGAATTTATATATTAATTTTTAGCTCCCACTAATAAGTGAGAACATGTGGTATTTCTCTTTCTGTGCCTGACTTGTTTCACTTAATATAATTCTCTCAAGGTCCATCCATGTTGTTGCAAATGGCAGTATTTCATTCGTTTTTATAGCTGAGTAGTATTCCATTGTGTAGATGTACCACTTTTCCGTATCCACTCATCCGATGATGGGCATTTGGGCTGGTTCCAACTCTTGGCTATTGTAAAGAGGGCTGCGATGAATATTGGGAAACAGGTATACCTTCGACTTGATGATTTCCATTCTTCTGGGTATATTCCCAACAGTGGGATAGCTGGGTCGTATGGTAGATCTATCTGCAATTGTTTGAGGAACCTCCATACCATTTTCCATAGAGGCTGCACCATTTTGCAGTCCCACCAACAATGTATGAGAGTTCCTTTTTCTCCGCAGCCTCGCCAGCATTTATCGTTCATAGTCTTTTGGATTTTAGCCATCCTAACTGGGGTTAGATGGTATCTCAATGTGGTTTTGATTTGCATTTCCCGGATGCTGAGTGATGTTGAGCATTTTTTCATATGTCTGTTGGCCATTTGTATATCTTCCTTAGAGAAATGCCTACTTAGCTCTTTTGCCCATTTTTTAATTGGGTTGCTTGTTTTCTTCTTGTACAGTTGTTTGAGTTCCTTATATATTCTGGATATTAATCCTTTGTCAGATGTATATTTTGCAAATATTTTCTCCCACTCTGTTGGTTGTCTTTTAACTCTTTTAATTGTTTCTTTTGCTGTGCAGAAGCTTTTTAGTTTGATATAATCCCATTTGTTTATTTTTCCTTTGGTTGCCCGTGCTTTTGGGGTCGTATTCATGAAGTCTGTGCCCAGTCCTATTTCCTGAAGTGTTTCTCCTATGTTTTCTTTAAGAAGTTTTATTGTTTCAGGGTGTATATTTAAATCCTTAATCCATTTTGAGTTGATTTTAGTATACGGCGAGAGGTATGTATCAAGTTTCATTCTCCTGCATATGGATATCCAGTTGTCCCAGCACCATTTGCTGAAGAGGCAGTCCTTTCGCCACTGAATAGGCTTGATGCCTTTGTCAAAGATCAGCTGACAGTAAGTGTGTGGGTTGATTTCTGGATTCTCTAGTCTATTCCATTGGTCAGTGTGTCTGTTTTTATGCCAGTACCATACTGTTTTGGTTATTATAGCTTTGTAGTATAGCTTAAAGTCAGGTAGTGTTATGCCTCCAGCTTTATTTTTTTTTTGCTCAGCATTGCTTTGGCTATGCGTGGTCTTTTATTGTTCCATATAAATGTCTGGATAGTTTTTTCCATTTCTGAGAAAAATGTCTTTGGAATTTTGATGGGGATTGCATTGAATTTGTATATCACTTTGGGTAGTATGGACATTTTCACTATGTTGATTCTTCCAATCCAAGAGCATGGGATATCTTTCCATCTTCTTGTATCCTCTCTAATTTCTCTCAGCAGTGGTTTGTAGTTCTCATTATAGAGATTTTTCACCTCCTTGGTTAACTCAATTCCTAAGTATTTTATTTTTTTGGTGGCTATTGTAAATGGGCAGGCTTTCTTGATTTCTCTTTCTGCATGTTCACTATTGGAGAAAAGAAATGCTACTGTTTTTTGAGTGTTGATTTTGTATCCTGCTACTGTGCTGAAATCATTTATCAATTCTAGCAGTTTCTTTGTAGAGGTTTTAGGCTGTTCGATATATAGGATCATGTCATCTGCAAACAGGGACAGTTTGACTTCATCATTTCCAATCTGGATGCCCTTTATTTCCTTCTCTTCTCTGATTGCTCTGGCTAGTACTTCCAACACTATGTTGAATAGGAGTGGTGAGAGTGGGCATCCTTGTCTAGTTCCTGTTCTTAAAGGAAAAGCTTTCAGCTTTTCCCCATTCAGGATGATATTGGCTGTGGGTTTGGCATATATGGCTTTAATTATGTTGAGATACTTTCCCTCTATACCTAACTTATAGAGGGTCTTTGTCATGAATGAGTGCTGAACTTTATCAAATGCTTTTTCAGCATCTATAGAGATGATCATATGGTCCTTGTGTTTGAGTTTATTAATATGGTGTATCACATTTATTGATTTGCGTATGTTGAACCAACCTTGCATCCCTGGGATGAATCCCACTTGATCGTGATGAATAATTTTTCGTATGTGTTGCTGTATTCTGTTTGCTAGTATTTTAGTGAGGATTTTTGCATCTATATTCATCAAGGATATCGGCCTGTAGTTTTCTTTTTTGGTTATATCTTTACCTGGTTTTGGTATCAGGATGATGTTTGCTTCATAGAATGAGTTTGGGAGATTTGCGTCCGTTTCAATCTTTTGGAATAGTTTGTAAAGAATCGGTGTCAATTCCTCTTTGAATGTTTGGTAAAATTCTGCTGTGAATCCATCTGGTCCTGGGCTTTTCTTTGTTGGGAGCCTTCTGATAACAGCTTCAATCTCCTTTATTGTTATTGGTCTGTTCAAATTTTCTACGTCTTCACGGTTCAGTTTTGGGAGCTTGTGTGTGTCCAGAAATTTATCCATTTCCTCCAGATTTTCAAATTTGTTGGCGTATAGTTGTTTATAGTAGTCTCGAATGATTCCTTGTATTTCAGATGAATCAGTTGTAATATCGCCTTTTTCATTCCTAATTTTGGTTATTTGAGTCTTCTCTCTTCTTTTTTTTGTTAGCCATGCTAATGGTTTGTCAATTTTATTTATCTTTTCAAAAAACCAACTTTTTGATTCATTGATCTTTTGAATTGTTTTTTGGTTTTCAATTTCATTCAGTTCTGCTCTGATCTTAATGATTTCTTTCCGTCTGCTAAGTTTAGGTTTGGATTGTTCTTGTTTTTCTAGTTATTTAAGGTGAAGTGTTAGGTTGTTCACTTGCCATCTTTCTATTCTTCTGAAGTGAGCGTTTAATGCAATAAATTTTCCCCTCAATACTGCTTTTGCAGTATCCCACAGGTTTTGGTATGATGTATCATTGTTTTCATTAGTTTCAATAAATTTTTTGATTTCCTGCTTGATTTCTTCTTGGACCCATATGTCATTAAGTAGAATGCTGTTTAATTTCCATGTGTTTGTATAGTTTCCAGAGGTTCGTTTGTTATTAATTTCTAGTTTTAATCCATTGTGGTCTGAGAAGATACATGGGATAATTCCAATTTTTTTGAATTTATTGAGACTTGATTTGTGACCTAATATGTGATCTATCCTGGAGAATGATCCATGTGCTTATGAGAAGAATGAATATTCTGAGGTTGTTGGGTGGAATGTTCTGTAGATATCTGCCAATTCCAATTGGTCTAGAGTCTTGTTTAGATCTTGTGTTTTTCTACTGATTCTTTGCCTAGATGATCTGTCTAATATTGACAGTGGGGTGTTCAGGTCCCCTGCTATTATGGTATTAGTGTCTATTTCCTTCTTTAGGTCTAATAGAGTTTGTTTTATACATCTGGCTGCTCCAACATTGGGTGCATACATATTTATGATTGTTATGTCTTCTTGATGGATCAGTCCTTCTATCATTAAGTAGTGTCCCTCATTGTCTCTTTTTATGGTTTTTAGTTTAAAGTCTATTTTGTCAGATATAAGAATAGCCACTCCAGCTCGTTTTTCTTTTCTGTTTGCATGGTAAATCTTTTTCCATCCTTTCACTCTTAGTCTGTGTGAATCTTTATGGGTGAGGTGGGTCTCTTGTAGGCAGCATATAGTTGGGTCCGGCTTTTTGATCCAGTCAGCCAGTCTGTGTCTTTTAATTGGGGAATTTAAGCCTTTAACATTAAGAGTTGTTATTGAAAGGTGTTGATTTATTCCTAGCATTTTATTGGTTGTTTGGTTGTCTTAGGTGTCTTTTGTTCCTTGCTTTCTGATTTACTGTTTGGTTTCTTTGTGTGTTGCTTCCTTAGGTTGTAGATAGTGTTTTTGTTAGCTTGTTTTCGCTTCATGAATGCCATTTTTATTGTACTAGCGGGTTTAGATTTTTCTTAGGTTTTTATGGCAGTGGTAGTTATTTTTCAGGAACCAAACCCAGTACTCCCTTGAGGATTTCTTGTAAGGGTGGTCTTGTGGTAGTGAACTCCCGCAGTTTTTGTTTGTCTGAGAAATATACTATTTGCCCCTCATTTCGGAAGGATAGCCTTGCAGGGTAGAGTATTCTTGGCTGGCAATCTTTGTCTTTTAGTATTTTGAAAATATCATCCCATTCCTTTCTAGCTTTTAGGGTTTGTGATGAAAAGTCTGATGTTAACCTGATTGGGGCTCCCTTATAGGTGATTTGACGCTTCTCTCTTGCAGCTTTTAAGATTCTCTCTTTGTCTCTGAGTTTTGCCAATTTGACTATGACATGTCTTGGAGAAGGCCTTTTTGGGTTGAATACGTTTGGAGATCGTTGAGCTTCCTGGATCTGAAGATCTGTGATTTTTCCTATACCTGGGAAGTTTTCTGCCACTATTTTGTTGAATATGTTTTCAATGGAATCTCCATTTTCCTCCCCTTCTGGAATACCCATGACTCGGATATTTGATCGCTTATGGTTGTCTGATATCTCTCTCAGATTTTCTTCCATGTCCTTGATTCTTTTTTCTTTCTTTTTGTCTGCTTGTGTTATTTCAAACAGCCCATCTTCAAGTTCAGAGGTTCTCTCTTCAACTTCGACAAGCCTGCTGGTTAAACTCTCCGTTGTGTTTTTTATTTCGTTGAATAACTTCTTCAGTTCACCAAGTTCTGCTACATTTTTTTTCAGGACATTGATTTCCTTGTACATTTCCTCTTTCAGATCCTGTATACTTTTCCTCATTTCATCATGATGTCTAGCTGAGTTTTCTTGTATCTCATTCAGTTTCTTTAGAATTATCACTCGAAATTCCTTGTCAGTCATTTCAAGGGCTTCTTGTTCTATAGGATCTAGAGTTTGAGATTTATTAACTTTTGGTGGTGTACTTTCTTGATTTTTTGTATTTCTGGTATCTTTTTTTTTGGTGTTTATTCATTGTGGCCAGGGGTTTCACAGTCCACCGGTTTGAGACTAATGACTAACTAGGATGTTGCTGTGGTTGCCAATTTCGTATGGCTGCCTCCGTGACTGCTCAGTTGGCCTCTAGTGCCTTGTGTGTGTGGTCTTGGGCTTCTCTGGGGAGCCACCTTTCTGGTCAGGTTGGACTCTGCTGGGCTGGTGGGTCACGTACCACAGGGTGTGTGATCTCTGTTGAGCTTTCACTTCCTGTGCAGGACTTCTCCCTGTTCCGTGTGCCCTGGCCCAGGCTGTTAGATCGTGCAGTAGCGACCCCACCGGGTGTGTGGTTTTTGTCGAGTCTCTGCCTCCCTGGCCGCACGTCTCCCCTCTCTGTGCGCACTGTGCTGGGCTGGGGCGTGTCTTCTGCACCCCTCGTCTAACAGCTGGGCCTTCAAGACCCTGCTCTGCACCGCCTCGCCCAGGAAGTCTACCAGGTTTCTGCTGGGCACAGACGACCGGTCTCTCTGGGTGCCTTTGTAGCACTATGTAGGTCTTTCTCGGGTCTTGTTCACCTTTGTATCCCCCCAGTATAAACCGAGTCTAGCGCCCACCTGCAGCCTGGTCTCCGGCAGGTTCAAGTGGACCTGGGAACTCTCCTACCACACTATCCCCAACCAGAAATTTGTTAGGCTTTTTTCCAAACTGGTGGCCGCACAGATGGTATCTGCCTCCCAGTAACAGGGAGTTTACCTGGGGCTGGAGTCCAGGGTATGGTGGAGTGACAGTCGGCCCGCCCGTACTTCCTTGCCCTCCCGAAACTGGCCCGGGACGCCCTCCGCCACCAGCCCCGCCGGAGAACCGTGGAGGGAGTGGGAGCCAAGGCCGGTCCGCAGGCTCCGGAAAGCCTGGCGCCAGGCCAGCAAGTGGGAGGGCTCAGTGATGGCCGAGCAGGGCGGAGCTGCCCGCACCTGGGAAAATGGAGGCAGCACCGGCGGTGAGTGGGCTGGTGGTGCAGGCGGGAGCCGCGTGGGCAACCACCTTCCCGAACAGAGCTGTGCCAGGGATCACTCACAGTGCTGTGCCAGGTCGGGTGCTCGCTCTCTGTCTCTGGTTTGCCGCCTTTCCCAGTTCTCGGCCCCTGCCGCCTCGGGCTGTTCAGTCGCGGCGGGGCTCGGGCGCTCCCAGGAATCTTCTTTAATGCCGGCCTGAAACCTCGAATCCTGACTAGGGCAGCTGGCCGCCTTCAGTGCGGCCCCGGCCTCTGGGATCCTGGCTGCATCCACAGCAGCCCTGGCGCCGTGTTCCCTGTTTCGAGACTCACTTTTGCAGCTAAGAAACAGTTCTTTTCCTGCTCCACACTTTAAAGCTGTTGTCTGTAAATGAGGTAGCCTCTCCTGCCGGGGACAAAGTGGCGGTCACCCTCCACGACCGGTCAGCAGCAGCAGTCCTCCCTTAAGAGATGGTGAGAGGAAGGACCACAAGTTTTCCGGCTGCCTGAGTCCCAGTGGCCGCCTTTTCCACCTCAGCTACTCCGCGCCAGCCGCCGCAGCCCAAGGTTTTGCTTCTTAAGGATGCCCATGTTCTTTCTCATGCTTTTCAACTTGACCCACATACCCCAAATCCCCTGAAGAGATGGTGGGTCAAGTCCCTCCCACACTCCAAGTCTATTAGACTTTTTCTTCTGCCACATCTCTCTACCTCTAGCCATAGAAAGTTCTCTGCTTTAAAGGGGTTATATGATTTGATTGGGTCCACCTTGAAAATTTACAATATTCTCTCTATTTTAAGGTTCTTAATTATTTTTTAGATAATTTATTATACATACATGTGGGGTACAATGTTGATTTTCAATAATTGTGTACCATGTGTGATGGTTAGATCAGGATAGTTAGCTTATTCATTATTATGATACACAATCATCCTTTCTGTCTGTTAACCAATTCCTCATTAGCTACCCTCATTACACTGCCTGACTTCAAATTATATTACAAAGCTATAATAACAAAAACAGCATGGTACTGGCATAAAAACAGAAGACACATGAACCAATGGAACAGAATAGAGAATGCAGAAATCAACCCATGTATTTATAGCCAACTGATCTTTGACAAGGGCACCAAGAACATATATTGAAGAAAAGACTGACTCTTCAATAAACAGTGCTGGGAAAACTGGATACCCATATGTAGAAGAATGAAACTTGATCTGTACCCCTCATCATAAACCAAAATCAACTCCAAATGAATTAAAGACTTAAATATAAAATCTAAAACTTTAAAACTCCTAGATGAAAACATAGAGGAAGCACTCCAGAATTTAGAAGTGGGTGAAAATTTTATGAATAACACCCCAAAAGCACAGACAACAAAAGAAAAAAAATAAACAAATGGGATTGTATCAAACTAAAAAGCTTCTGCATAGCAAAGAAAATAATCACAGCTTGAAAAGACAACCTACAGAATGGGAGAAAATATTTGCAAACTATGTATCCAACAAAGGATTAATATTCTGAATACACAAAGAGCTCAAACAACTTTACAGCAAAAAAGCAAATAATACGATTTAAAAAGGTTCTTAATCTTAAATATAGTTGCAAAATTCCTTGTGTCATGTAATACAACGTATTCACAGGTCGTAGGGGGCATAGACATTTGTGAGGGCCTATTCTGCCTATCACATGGAGTGTGTAAATAACTGCAGGGTTACTTGTTAGAGACATACACAGAAGCTAGATCAAAAGTTGATGATAGACCACTGAAATGTTTTAAATGAGAGAGTGATAGGTTCAAGACTCCCTCTGAGAAGATAAACTAAGGGAAGAAGAGAAAGCAGGGGTAGAGAGTTCAGTTAGAAGAGTAATGTAAAAATCTAAATTAGAAATCTTAAAATGGCTTAGCTGATTGATTCTAGTTCAGGGTCACTCACGATGTTGCTGTTAAGATGTTCAGTAGGGCTGTGTCAAAGGCTTATCTGGGCCTTGAAGATCTACTTCCAAGATGATTCACTCATGTAGTCATGCCTTGTTATAAGGGTCTCTACATAAGATTACCTCCAACATAACAGCTGACTGCCACTTTGGGGCCTGACTACCATCACTTCATGAAATTGTTGGGGCTCAAAGTTGCTTAAAACCATGCCTGGCATGTGGTACATACTCTGAAAATCCCACCTGTTATTATTTTGGTTTGTGCTAATACTATATAATTGCTAAGGAAGCCCAAAGGAGGGAAATAATGACTTAGGTGAGATGACTGAAATAAAGGAATAACAAGTAATTGACATTTAAGTGAGTGCTTGCAATGGCAAAGGAAAATCCCATCTGGTGGGAACAAGATAAACTAAAACATCCATTTTCAAAAGAAAGAAAGATATATACAGAGAGAGAGAGAGAATTGTAATTTTATTATTCTACTGGTTCAAAGGATATACTGTGGGAAGGGAGAAAAAGAGATTGAAAACAAAAATCAATAAGATAATTTTAGTTCAGATTTTGAAGGGCCGCACCAAGGCATCCTCAAAAAACACACAGTGGTCTACTTTGTTGAATGAATAAATATAATTAAATCGTAGGACATACTTTTGTATATAGAAGATGTTTTAGAGCTGTATGGAAAAGACAGATCTAAAATCTTCAAGTTTAGTTATACTATACAATGAGGAGCTATCAAGGATTTATTAGAAATAGTTATGTGACAACAAATTGATTTTACCAATTAAATTTAAAAATAAAGTGAGACTTCTAGTGTAGTAACTTCTGAAGTTAATATACTTGGATAAAAATTGTGACAGTAATTTACTCTATAAATAATTACAGACAGAAACCAGGGGGCGGGGAAGAAGACATAACAACTACAATTCCTTGAAGTTGATACGACAAGCAAACAGAAAGGACATTGTTGGGTGGGAGGGGGGAGAGGGAGGAGGGAGGGAGGTTTCGGTAATGGGCCACAATAATCAACCACATTGTATATCGACAAAATAAAATTAAGAAAAAAATAATAATTACAGACAGAATTATTTAATGTCTCAGGGGTATTTTTTTTAAAAAAAGAGCTTAAACATATTAAACAACTTGCATAGTATTTTAAGTAATATTATTCTATAATGTCCAAGGTAACAAAAACAGTTATTTGAAATATCTCTTAAAGCATATTTTCTAATTAGAAACACCAAGTCAAGCAAGTCTGGGTGAAATGAGATATGGCTTTAATAACTGAAAAGTCATTAAACCCTCCAGAAACTTCACCTGCTCATATTTTGCATTTCCCTAATAGAGTAAATATATGTTCCATTATTCTCATAAGCAAAGAGTTGATTCAGTAGGCAAACCATGCAATTCCCTTGAAAGTAACACTGAAATATGTCGTACGGTCTTTTTAATTACTTTGCTGTTTTTGACACAGAACTATTGTTCACTTTATTTGTTTTCTCATTAAAATAGCCCCATAAACTCAGATATGGAAACAGAACCTCACTGATAGTATGTCTATATTGCACATCTATGGTTATTATGAAGAATTTGAGATACAAACTAGTCCCAACTTTGACCCTGGGACTGAGACCCAAAGAGATGCATTCTTTAACATAGTTAGGTGGACACTGTACAACTGGAGACCTTGTTTTTCATTGCTATGCCTTTGAAAGAACTTATACATCTTATAAGAATAAAAATCAGAGGTTATTACTGAAAAAATGGTTTTTTCTTATAGATATATTTTAACCAATAAAACCACATTCTTATATAAGTATGGTAATAAACAACTATTGAATTATTTTAATAAGTCTAGTATTTTATGTCCCGAACACAATCAAAAAGTTCTCCACTGAGCTAGTAAAACAAATAAATTGCATATAACAGCCTGTTAATAGGTAGTGATAAAAGTTCATCTAAAAAAGATAAATGCCAAAAAAATGGGGTAGAAACAATCCCAACTTAAAATTTTCTAAAAAATATTGAAAAAAATAAAATTAATGTTTAATTTCTTAAAATATGTAAGAAGCATAACAGTCAGACGATACAAAAGGGCTTTTAAATTAAAAACAATTTATAACTCTGTTTTGATGGTTGGTTCATCAGTGTCTACAGGGAAAGTCATAGTATAATAGAGAAGGGGACAATAAAGGAAGGGTGGCTGAGAAAAATGAGAAAAAATATTAGAAGATTGAAACTAGACCTGCACCTCTCACCATATACCAAAATCAACTCAAAATGGAATAAAGATTAAGTTTAAGACCTGAAGCTATAAAGCTAGTAAGGGAAAGTATAGGGGAAACACTTCAGGAACTAGACAGGGCACAGACTTTATGAACAAGAGCCCAAAAGCACAAGCAGAAAAAGAAAAAAGAAATAAATAAATGAGATTATATCAAACTAAAAAGCTTCTGCATATCAAAGGAAATAATCAACAGAGTGAAACGAGAACCTACAGAGTGGGAAAAAGTATTTGCAAACTATGTGTCTGACAAGGAATTAATATCCAAAATATACATGAAACTCCAGCAATTACACAGTGAAAAAAAAAAAAACAATTAAAAATTATCTAAGGAGCTGAGTAGACATTTTTTCTAAGGAAATCACAAATGGCCAACAAGTACTTAAAAAAAAATGCTCAACATTACTGATCAAGAGGGAAATTAAAACCACATTGAGATATCATATCATCCCAGTTAGAGTGGCTATCATCAAAAAGATGGAGAATAACAAATGCTGGCAATGTTGTGGAGAGAAGGGAATGCTGCTACACTACTGGTGGGAATGTAAATTATTATATAGTTATTATCCAGATCTACCATACTGGATCATATGGCAGATCTAACTGTTACAGTATGGAGGTTTCTCAAACAACTACAGGTAGATCTACCATACAATCCAGCAATTCCACTTCTAGGTATATATCCAAAGGAATGGAAATCATCATGTCAAAGGGATACCTGCACTCCCAGGTTCATTGAAGCTCTATTTACAAATGCCAGTAAATGGAGCCAACCTAAATGTCCATCGACAGATGACTGTGTAAGGAAAATGTGGTATATGTAAACCATGGAATACTACTCAGCCATAAAAAAAGAATGAAATTCTCTATTCACAGCAACATGGATGAGCTTGGAGAAAATTATGTTGAGTGAAATAAGCCAGGCACAGTGGGAAAAACACTGTGTGTCCTCACTAATAAGTGGGAGCTAAAGAGAAATAAGGAAGGAAAGAAAGACCACAGTGGTGCATTGGAATTGCAGAGGGAGAGAGCATACCTAGGGCTGTGGAGTAGAGAAGGAGAGGAGGGACAGGGAGGAAGATCAGTGACTAATTGGGTGGGGGTCATAGGGAATAATTGCAATTTATGGTAATGGACATTCTAATAGTATTGATCTGGTTATCACATCTTGGGAACAATTGATGATGGTCAACTTTATATCCCATGAATATGCATAATCAATTAACAAAACAAAAAAATTAGAGACATAGCAGTGAGCATGAAGAGAGAAGAGACAAAGTAGTGTACTTAAGATCTTGCAAATATGACATTAAAAATAATAACAGAATGTCTCAGAGTGCAGAACACTTTAGTCATCAGGGGACTGTTGAGATCAGAAACCATGGTTTGGGATATCAGTCACCATAGCCTGATCCCCTGGCTCAGCACTGAGTGAGCAGATGAAAAACTATAGTTCTCAGCTTTTCCTTGAAGAGGAAAAGCGGTGAACATCACATCAAATGCACCAGTTATCTGGAGACTGACCAAAAGACTGGCTTCTCTCTTGCTTGTCTTGGAGTGTTAGCAGGTCCAGCATACTCTTGCTGCCTGGGAATCAGTGAGAATAAAGATGGCAGTTTGAACTAGCAGCAGTCATAGCTTCTCAACCTAGCACAGTGCAGAGGAAATAGTTGAAAAGTCTGATCCTAGCTTCTCTTTGGGAAGAAAAAGAGTTGGACAGGGCATCCAATGATCCAACTTTTCTGGAGGCTTCCCAGTGGAACTGCTTTCAGTCTTGCTTGTTTCTGGGTGTTAATGGGACCCATATACTCTTGACTTCAGGAGATCACTAAGAAGAAAAGAAGCACGTTGGACTAAGCATGAAGTTTGAAAGGTCCCCAATATCTATGGTCAGTTTGATTGATAAATGTTTTCTCTTGCAAACCAGTCTGTGAAGACTGGGAAAGGTAACTGTTTTCTCTAATGTGCAAACCACAATGCAAATAGTCATTGAAAATGAATAAGCAGGAAAATGTTTTCCAAAGGAACAAAATAAATTTCCTGAAACCAAACCTAATGAAGTGGAGATATACAATTTACCTGACAGAGAATTAGAAATAACTAGCATAAAGATGGTCAAGAAGGTCACTAGAACAATAATTAAACAAGGTGAAAATTTCAAGAAAAGGAAAGAAAAGTTTTTAAAAAAATACCATCCAGAAATCTTGAGCTGAAGAATATAATAACTGAACCAAATAATTAACTAGAAGGGTTCAATTGCAGATTAGATCAAGCAGAAGAAAAGATCAGTAAGCACAAAGATAATTCACCAAAAATTATTCAGTCTAAGGAGAAAAAAAAAAAAAGCAATGAAAGAGAGTAAAGAAATCCCAAGGGACTTACAGGACACCCTCAAGCAGACTAATATACACATTATGGGGGTTAAAGATAGAGAAGAGAGAGAGAGAACCATAAATTTATTCAAAGAAATAATGGCCAAAACTTTCCAAATATGAAAAAGAGAATTGACATCCAGATCCAAGGTGCCCAATGGGCCCTGAATAAGGTGAACCCAAAGATATATACACTGAGACAAACTAGAAAAAGTCAGACATAAAGAGAACTTTGATAGCAGTCAGAGGAAAAGAACTCGTCATATATAAGGGAAATTCCATAAGTTTATCAGACAATTTCTCAGCAGAAATCTTGCAAGCCCAAAGTAGATGGATTAGTGCTAAAAGAAACAAAACTGCCAACCAGTTTTTACCCAACAAAACGGTCCTTAAAAAATGCTGGAGAAATAAAACTTAACCAGACAAACAATAACTAAGAGATTTATCACCTCCCAACCTGCCTTACAAGAATTGTTAAAGATAGTTATTCAAGTTGAAATGAAAGGATGCTAAATAGCAATACAAAAAAAAAAAAAAAATACAAGTACAAAACTTGCTAGAAAAAATAAATATATTGCCAAATACATAATAATGTAATACTTAACAATGATGTGTAAATCACTCTTATTTCTAGTATGAAAGTTAAAAGATGAAAGTATTAAAAATAATTCTAAACAAAAAACATGTTAATGAATACATAAGATAAAAATGTAAATTTTAAAAACAACAAAGTACATATTGGGACAAATAAAAGTATAGAGTTTTAACATCAAATTGAAGTTATCAGCTTAAAATAGAATATTTATAAGATATTTTCCATAAGACTCATGGTAATCACAAAGAAAATATCTATTGAAAATACAAAAAATAAAAAGAGAAAGTAACCAAGGCATATAAATTTTTTTTAAAATAATCAATGAATCAAAAAGCAAAACAGACAAGAAAAAAGCTCAAAGTAAATGCAAGACACATTTGAAACAATTAACAAAATGTCAATAGTAAGTCCTTCTCCATCAATAATTATTTTAAATGTAAATGGATTAAACTTACCAATTAAAAAATAGAGTGGCTGAATGAAGATTTAACTACATGCTACCTTACAAGCTATTCACTTTAGATTTAAGAACACAGATAAGCTGAAAGTGAAGAAGCAGGAAAAGATATTCCATGCAAATGGTGAACAGAAGAGAACAGGGGTGGCTATACCTACATCAGACAAAATAGATTATAAATTAAAAAAATCGTAAAAAAGGACATTACAATGATTAAAAAGTAATTGCACCAGGAAGATATAACAATTATACATATGTAAGTTATTCCCTTAAAATCAGGTACAAGACAAGGATGCCCAATCTTACCAATTCTATTTAAGATAGTACTACAATTCCTAGCCAGAGCAATTAGGCAGGAAAAAGAAACTACATGGTTACTTCATGTAAGCTGCTATGGAAAACATTATGGAGGTTCTTTGAAAAACTGAAACTACCATATGATCCAGCAATTATACTTCTTGGTATATATTAAAAACAATTGAAACTAGGATTTCAAAAAGACATCTGCACTCCTGTGTTAATTGTGCATTGTTCACAATAGTTAAGATATTGACTAAACAACCTGAATGTCCATGGGCAGATTAATACAAATAATGTACATACAAGGGAATATTATTCAGCCTTAAAAAAGAAAATCATGGAATATGTGACAACGTGGTTAATCTAAGGACATTATGCTAAGTGAAATAAATGAGTCAGAAGACAAATACTGAATGATTCTACTTAAATGAAGTATCTAGACTAGTCAAACTCATGAAAGCAAAGAGGAGAATTGTAATTGCCAGCGGCTAGAGGATTGGGAAATGGCCATTGCTAATCAATTGTATAAAATTTCAGTTATGTAAGAATAAGTTCTAGAGATCTGTTATACACCATCATGCCTGTTGATAACAATACCATATTGTACACTTAAAAATTTGTTTAAAGTGTAGATCTCATGTTAAGTGTTCTTACCACAATGAAAGAAAGAAGGAAAAGAAAATATGGTAGCTTTTTACACATGAGAGAGTATCTTAAATGTTCTTACAAAAAATAAATAAATAAGGATATGAGGAAAATGACATTTAATATATGCTTACTTAAATACCTAGGAGAAGGACTTTAGCATGATGTAGATTTATATTTCTAAATTTAACTATATAAAGGTCCTTCAAAAAGTTCATGGAAAAACAGATGTAAAAAATAACACAAATTTTCCATGAACTTTTTGAAGTACCCTCATATTATAAGATAATTGATATCTTCAGTTCTAAAATAGGTTAGTATTTTGCACCATTTTGCTATTCCCACCGGAAAAAAATCACAGAATATAGCTTGGGGCTCAAGTTATTTAATAGGATATACTGCTACACTTCTCACTGTGTAACGCAGCTGCCAAAAAGATTACTCAAAGCAACATAAATGCAATGACAAGATCGAAGGGACTACACCTCAGAGACTCCTCTGTTAGAAGCGGAGACTGGGTACAGCCCCAATTCAAAGTTAGCTTCTGGTTTTTTTTTTTTGTAAAGACATGAAGTTTCACAAGAAAAATCAGTTGATTCAATCTTTTCAAAAGAACTCAAAGACATGGGCAATGTGACAAAAGTTATCTACAGCAAGTATAGAAACTAGTAACATCATTTGAATTAACAACATGACATGCCAAAGTACAATTTGTGAAAAGCTAAGTTGATCAAACTGTGATCATTTTCTAATCTAAAATATAGCCTCTCCTTAAGTGATTTAAGCAAGAGTTACATTCTTAACAATTAAATCTAAGTATAATTGTCTCTAAAGTTTCCACCAACAAACAGCTTGCCCGTAGCAAACATTTTTTCACATTTTTCCCTACAGCAATTCTTTCAACTTCTTTTAACAACGTCAGTATGTTAAATAATCAAAGTACAGAATCCCATCCCTAAACAGTGATCAGAATTGATTAGATGGGTCTTTGCCCTTTAGCTGTGGGCCATTGCCCCTAACCACAGACTTTTGTCCCATCCATACATGCATTACCTAAAAGCCCTATGCTAAAATTCAACTGAGAATCAACACATACTTGATTAGAATTGATTAGATAGGCTTTTTGCCCACTAGCTATAGGCCATTGCCTTCTAGCTAAGGACTTTTGTCCCATAAGTTTTTTTTGTTTTTTTTTTTTAGCTAAAGAGCCCTGTCTAAAAATCAAATGAGAATCAAGATTTCTAACCCTCTACAATATACCATACATATGTTTAGGTATACGTATATACTCATATGTGTGTCTCTCTCTATATATATATATTTAGAATATACATATAAAAATACTTTTCTTTTAAAATGGAATAAGTTTGAAGTCCCCAATAACTGGAGAGTGGATGAGCATGCTTGTGACTCATTTAGTCAAATATTTTTAAGTTTGTGTTTGAGTTTTACCAGTTATTAAACATGAGAAGCATAAGCAACTCAGATATTGAAAGGCAACTACTATGGACTAAATTGCTCCACGTCTCAATGTGACTGTATTTGAAAATGTAATTATGTTTAGTGAAGTCATAAGGGCAGGGCCCTAATCCAGTAGGACTGGTGTACTTATAAGAAGAGGGAGAGACCAGATTACTCTCTCTTCACTACATGAGGACACAGAAGACAACTATCTGTAAGCCAGGAAGAGAGCCTTCACCAGAAACCAAACCTTGTTAGAACCTTGAACTTAGACTTTCCAGCCTCCCAACTATGAGAAAATATGTTTCTGTTGTTTAAGTCACTTAGTCTATGTTATTTTCCTATGGCAGCCTGAGCAGACTAACACAGTGACACATTACTGAGAAATTATTTGTGATATAATTCTTCAAACTCATCACAAGATAATATATCTATATTCTATTAGTTGAAATAAATCGAATTCCCATTTCTACAAAATCAATTAAAATAAAAATATAGTAATGACTATACTTGTATCTAATGTAGCCTTAAAATTTTACTTGTAATTTCTATATTCTATTTATGTGGGGATATTCATAAAGATAATGACCTGTAACATCTCTGCACTTGATCTTGTGGACCTGAACCCCTCCCCCCACCCTTAAATATTAACTGACTAGCTTTTCTGCTTCTGTAATTAGCTTGCGCAAGGTTTTACAAGCCCCTGCAGGTGGGACTTTCTGGTAAGGGCAGATAAAGGACTTCCCAAACCGCCCAAAGTTCACCCAGTTCTGGGAAGGGCCTAACTACACAAGGGGTGGGCTGTTGGGCAATTCCCCAGTTCCTCGTCTGTATACCACCCCACTGAAAGCCACCAATGAATTTAAAAGTCACCTCAGGTGACCAATAAGCTGTATACAACTCATCCTGTTGCCAAAGTCTGCCTACCAAACTGTATAAAAAGTGCTTGTGTTAAGAGCTTGGGGCTGCCTCTGTCCTGAAGACGGAGCGACCCCAGCATGCTGGAATAAAAACCTCTTGCTTGATTGCAATGATCTCTGTCTCCTGGTCTTTGCAAGACAAGCCTTCCCAACAAGTAAGATTCACGCTTTCGGGCCAGTCTTACAATCTTAGCCAAAAGTCTGAGAAGTGATTGAAAACATCTCTATTATCTTATGAATTAGAAGTAAAATACACAAAATATAAATTTTTAAAATAACAACATGTGAAAATTTTAAATAGGCAATAAAGGTGGTTTGGGCTTATTTCTTATAGGAATCAGCATTATATTTGAATTTCAGAAGCTTCAGCTGATAACAAAACATCTGAAAAGCAAGGCATTGTTTTAATTAAATTTCTTCCTTACTTCAAAAAATGTACAAACATATTCAGGAAGTTCTCTACATTTACACATTATATATGTCTGCTCAGCTGCTTATGCATCGAAAAAAAAGTGGTATACAACTCCCTAGGGGTGTTTGATTTTTAAAAATTTTCTGGAAGCAAATTCTTCTGGAAAACATGTGTCTTTCACTTAATTTTCAACTAGTTGCTTTTAAACATGTTTTAAATATACATCCTTTAGGTCAGTGTGCTACTATCTGTCACTAGAAAGATCTTGAATGTAATTATTCATCCAATGCATTATAAATCATTGTTTCTTATAAGACTGGTACTCTTCTCCAACTTGCTTGTCCATAAAAATAGAATACATGTTTCACTTATGGTAACATTAAGGTATTAGCAATGTGTCCTATATTCCTTCCTTCTCTCCATGAGAAATTCCTCTCTCAGCGCTCTATTCTCTAAAGTGTAAATGAATGCAAATGCATGTAGTTTACATTTCCCAGGGACATTTGCTTTTCAAAATGAAGCAAAATCTTAGTCACTGATTCTTAAGAAGGCAAACATATACCTCTAGGGATGTCTCAGAGCATTTGGAGTGGAAAACAGGAAGACTTCTTACTTAATAATTTGCCACTGAAACATGATCCAACTCAACCACTGCTACTTCAGATTGCAGGTTTTAGGCAGAGGTACTGGAGGAGCTGGAAGTGTACAATAGATACAGAATGCCCATATATAAGGTGAGCCAGCAGAAACATAATGGCCAGGATTAGGGTGAAGATCTTCTAAACTGATTCCACTCTATAGAAGACATTGATTAGCAAAATCATCTGGGTCTATGTACATGTTTCCCATACCACATTCTCAAACCTTACTTTTTCAGTTTCTATTACTGTCCTAAATTCAGATTGCACTTCTTTAAGTCAACTTACAGGTGCATCATGACTTGAAGGCTTGAATTTGGCACCTTTACCTGTGGACCTTGAAAGCCTCTTAGAGACCAATTTTCCCAAACTCCTCCCTTGGAATTTGAGATATGAAGGTCCCGCAGTCTATTGACAGTTCTAGGAAACCAAATCTTCCTGGCTGGCAGCACATGGTCATTCTTTGCCTTTACATGAGTTCTCTTTAAACCTGCTTGTAAGGGCGGGCCGTGATTTCAACTCTCTCCTTTCCTTGATCATTTTGTTCAGCTCCCCAAGACTTATTTATGACCTTGCTTCTAAATAGAAGCAAGTGTGGATTTGACTAAGTTTTATCAATTATTCTGTTGTAATTCCAAACAATCACTCTGAGCTTTGGGCAGTATTTGCAGGCTGGCATCTGTCTTGAGACAAGAATGACTGTAGTTGATATGGGTGAGAGAGATTAGCTCCTGCAAATACTCTACTTTTTAATCACAAAGAAGGGGCATTTGAGAATTTTGTCACAAACTAATTTGAGAAAGGAGCTAGTTACCCAGTCTTGAGCACAAAGTTAAATAAAAATCAATAACAAGATACAGAATTAAACAAGGTCATGCTATCTTCACTTGGTATGCTGAATAGCAAATTTCCAATTTTTCATAGCTAATAAGAGATAGTGTGGCAGAATTCAAACAACCAATGCTCCATCTTTATTCCATGAAAACTGTGATTGTGAATTAGATGGTGCTATACTTGCTTTTGTCAATTAGATTTTAAGTTGATGATACATTATATAATATCATCTAGAATGTTTCCATTTGCAAGTAACCCCCAAACCAAATTTGAAATGGTTTATACATTGAAGGGAATTTGCTGGCTCATGTAACTGGCAATTACAGAGCTAGGGCGAGATTCATTGTCATCTTGATCCAATTATAACATTAAGGGCCAATTTCTTTATTTTCCTCTATTCTGCCTGTAAATGCAGGAGTCTCCAGGGATTCCCCTTTACCATCAGCCAACTTGAGGGTTAGCCCAGGACGAGCTTCCACTGCATGAGGTTCTCACTATGGGGGGCTAACTTAGGTGGGGAGACCCCTGACTTGACAGGGTCTGAGCAGTTGCTGCTATAGGATTTCTAATAACACTCACCAGATAGTATTTAAAGGAAAAGTTCTTTAGTACAGAAGGCATTGACCAGGAGACAGAGGGTAAAATCCCAACTACCTCCCCAATTGTCAGAGGAAGGGAAGTTTTATGGGATTTGGAGATGGGGACTATGTGAAAAGGGCCAGGGGCAAAATCTCCAAGCATGATAATCAGCTGCCTTCTAATGTCATCTATGGCACCAAAGTACCCTCTGGTTTCCATTCTTGTTCTTGAAGTTATTTAGGGTCCTCGTTTCATTTCCAGCTGAGCTGGGTTTGTATAACTTTGCTATGTTGTAATTAGGCTTAATTATAAACTCACTCATATATGTGTGTAAGTGCGCATATTCTGTCTGTATACATTATCTCTCTCTCTCTCTCTCTATATATATATATATATATATCACTCTCTCTCTGTACACACACACACACACACACACACACACACACACACACACACACACACACTGTCCATTCTTGAATGACCATTATTAAAACTAAATTGTGCTTTGAAGATACTCCATGCTGAAGTAGAAGCTCTAAGCCTAAAAGGAATGGAAAACTAATGTTTGATGTTTACAGATGCTAAAACACTTTATTATCCCCCCAAATTCTAAACAAGTTCCTTTCCAGAAGAAAAAGTTTATCATTTTATATTTGTGTGTATGATTTCTCTTCAAAATGTAGTCAATGAAAATAATGTAGTCAACAGAGGTGACATTTTGCAAAAGAATTTATATTCTTTTGACCCCTGGACAGAAGTTGTAAAAGGTTCATTTTGAAGCTTTTCCTCAAGATTAACACTTCATGATGCTGAGTGTTATTTATATGACAACAAGAGAGGGGAAAATTAATGTTCCCTTTCTGTCAGCACCATCAAGATTATCCTTTACTGTATTTTGATGCCAAAATTATTTTCCCAGGAGTATGTAAATCCAGTGAGACATAAAAAGTAAACATTGCTATTCTTTCAGAACTTCAATAGATTTGATCTGCTGTTAGATTGTGAATTAATAACGCAGTGATGCTGTAGAACATTAACAAATGCCTTTCCAGTAAACAAGTATAAAAAAGTAACATTAATACCAATGAAATTCTTGTTGCTGGTTTTTCATTGCTGATTGTTAAAATATTGAGCAGCCAAATGTAGCTTTTAGGAGATATTTATCCTAAATTGATATTATCTTAATAGATATTTATCCTGAAATTGTTTTGCCATGACCAATTACAAGTGTTGTTTGCAGCTTTGATTTAAGGAACCCAAGGGAATTAACACCCAAATTGGTTAATTCACCCTATCTTTAACAAATTGCAAGAAAATTATTTTGGCGTGCATAGCAGTAAAGTCCTAATGCAAATGTGGTCTCCTCTATTTCTCCATGGCTTCCCTAATTAGAAATGACATTATTATTATATGAGTAAATAAAACTAGAATAACCATTTTATTTCCATTTCTGCAGAACAAACATTATATTCTGCACAGTCTCGACCAAGAGATGCCACATCACCCTCCAACTCTTGCACCAAGGGATATCACTTTAAACAGTAAAATCTGCAAGACGGGAAAAATAGAGAGCTGCTTAGACTGTTCAGATCTACCGAGCCATGAAGCCAATTAGAGACGTGACTATGCTATCATATGACAAAGAATGTCTTCTGTTGTCATTGCTGTTGTCTTTCTTCATGAAATGGGAGATCTACCTTTTCTCAGTTCTATGCTCCTATCCTTACAGTCTCATGATCAGAGAAAAAAAAGAGGTCTTTTTTTTGTTTTTGCTTTTTTTTTTTTAATTTTCAAATGAGATAAAAATAATCCTGGAGAAGCATCCTGATTGGAAAGGGGAAAGAGAGGTAGTCCTATTACTTTGAGTAGGGTAGAACTGCTCCCAGAGAAAAACAATAGCCAGTTTAAAAGTTCTTCATGCAATGGCTGCTGTATAGTAAATGCTTAGTATATATTAGAGGATATAATTATTGGTTCTCAATTAAAGATGGGGGAGTGTAGCAATGTGTGGAACTGGTAATCAGAAATTTTAGGTTTTAATACCAACTCTTTTAATTTGGATAATTACTTTGCAGCTCAGAGCCTCAAATTTTTATGTGTCCAATCACCTTGAAAGAGATCCCCTAACTCATTGGGATTTTCTCTTGAGTGAGATAAAAATTAATGGCCTAAATCCTTCTAGTGAATAAATGCCAGTTAACTTCCCTTTTTTCTTTATGAGTTTTGAGTTATCAACCCAATCATGACATGAGTAGTGTGACATTGGGAAGTCACCAGAACCCTCTGTCTCAGTTTTTCTACCATCTAAGGAAATTGCTATTCCTTCCTGACAAGACTGCTTTTTAAATAAAATGAAGTAGTGTATGTAATAGTACTTCACAGAGTTAAAAGCCCTTTTCAGATACATGGGCTTATTATAGCAGATGAAAATTGTTCCAGTTTTACTTTGTCACTGGAGACCTTTTAAAAAGCTAACAATAAGTCAATCAGCAACTGGAAACCATAAACTAAAAAAAAAAAAAAGAAAGAAAAGAAATGCATTCTCGATTTATGTAACTTGACACTACCCTGGAGCTCTCTGAGATTAATAATAGATTTAAATGTCATTTTATAAACTTTTAATATTATGTAATAGATAGTTAATGTAATTGAGCCTATTTGGTAAGAAATAAAAGTGACTAGAAATAAGTATAATCATAGCAAAAGCCTGCAGATGTTACTTCTGCAGAAGTCTCAGAAAGCCTCCTTCAAAAATGAAGTGTGCTGCAAGGCTTTCAAGTAAAGCTGAGCTTTTCATCCATTTCATAGTTCTATTCACATGATAAATTATTAATATTTCTCCTTTTATCATATACATGCAAAACCAGGATGAACTATTCTTCACAAATAATACTAATAAAGTCCCCCAACCCTGTTTTTTAAAGAGTCCACCTGCTACAACAATAATGATTATAGAAATGAATTATTTAAATGGGACCCTGGGGGCGCTTAAGACTTTTATCAGCAGCAGGATATAATTATAATCAGAAAGACATATTTTTAAGTCCTACAAGGAAGAAACAAGAATGCATGCAAGGTAAAATGTTCAAGGCCATGTATCAGGATAAACTTTTATTGAGCAAGTCTATGTCTCATTTGAAGAAATCTCCTCACAGGAAAAATATTGGCTGAAAGCAGTAAACGATTTATTACATAAAGAGACTCTAGAAGAAAAGTGATACTTGGCACAGGAATTTTATAGTCAGGCTCAGTGAATTAAGGGAGAAAAGCAGGCTGTCTTCCCTTTTGGGGGGTGATTTAAACTTTGTAAAACATTCTTTCAGGTAAGTATCTCTGCCACTGATTCACTACCCAGTCCTTGTGGACTGTCCTTCTTCTATGCATTTGCTAATTTGGTTATTTTAACTTTAATATATTACACTACAGCTTTTCTTTTCTGAAATTGATCGATACTTAACTTAAAAAGGTCTTAAATCTATAACCTGATCTCATTCCTTAAGAAACTAGAAAAAGAACAGCAAATCAAACCTGAAGAAAGCAGAAGGAAGGAAATAATAAAGATAAGATTGGGAAACAATGAAACAGAAAATAGAAAAGCAGAAACTAATGAAACCAAAAGCAATAAGAAAGACTAGAATCTGACAGAAATCAATGATCAAGAGGTAGAGGCCAGGTTGTCATGCTGCCTGCAGCAGAGGGAGTTAGCTGATGTTCACAATAGTTCTCTATATTAACATATCACAGCCATTCCATCACTGCATATTGTAGTGCACCATTTTGTTAATAATCCAACTGTAAATCAATGATGCCCTCTCGTGCTTATAGTTTTAAGTCCACAAGAAAGAAATCTGAATAGCCTGGCTTGGTCTTCATCATCTTTGCTGTCACTGTAACTTCATCGGCCACTCGTAGGAAATATCACTGGTGTCAGTTTTGGCCATGAGTAGGAAAGAACCCAAAAATTATGGTTTAAAGAATGAGATAGAAGTTTATTTCTTCTACATTAGAGTTTACTGGAATTGGCCTGCAAGAGCCTATTGTGCACAACTTCATGTTCAGTGATGTCTTATGCTAAAAGTTGGGAATATCTACTTCTCAGAAACCAGAAAATGCTGCAAATCAGGTCATTTTTACTTAGAGAACTGGTGGTTAAGCATTTACCAGCACAGCACTGTGGAGAGGCATCCAGATATTCTGTACCGGTTACATATCAAGGAACCAGTATTTTGTCTTCTCTGTTGTTTTCCCAAGGTCACATCATGGGCTTACATGGTTGATGAGGAAAAAAATAAAAAATAAAAATCATCACATTTTTATTCCACACAGCAGTAAGTAGAAATAAAAGAAGTTGAAGTAGATCCCCTTAAATCAAAACCAATTGCGCATAACACAAATTCTTTCATCTCATCATCCAAAACCCACATCTAGATATGAGGAGGCTGGGAAATTGTAGCAATGGTCACCGCTAAAAATTAGGGGTTTTTGGTAAAGTCAGAATATGGGTAATTAATACTTGAAGGAAATTAAGGTTTCTTCCCCCAATAATCATTTAAATTGATCATGTTTCTGTTACATGTTCACTCTATACCAATGCTTGTATCACATACTTCTTAGATACCAACCTAGCCACTCACTTCCCTGTATACTCTTAAGAGCTGATAGCTAAATATTCTGGAAAACTGAAAGCCAGTTGTTGAATCATTCATAGCTTGAAATTGTCTTTGGTGGAGAATTTCCACCACACAATTAAGGCAAATGCAACCAATACTGTACTGTTTAGAGGATGAGTACAAAAAGAAAAAGTCTGTGCATGTTCAGTACAGATGCAACCATTTTAGACCTAACTACATAGTACATGTCAGCAAGGGTGCTATAATTCAGGGTGCTCTGTTCTTTTTCTTTCTTTCTTTTTCTTTCCTTCTCTTTCTCCCCTCTCTCTCTACGTACACACACACACACACACACACACACACACTTCCCTCTCTTCTTTTCTGTCTTTCCTCCTTCCTTCCCCCTTTCCTTCCTTCCTTTCTTCTTTCCTTTCTTTCTTTCTTTTGTTTTGGCATGCCAGTTTATCAGCCCACCATAGCTCACACTTCTCACCTCATGTCTTGCTCCTTTACCTCCAAGATGCTGAGAAACACAAGAATATATGGGCTTAGCTCTATGAATAAATAACTTGGAAAAATAGGGCAGTCAGTGCTCATTGGGGTGAACATTTTACCAATGGGAAACAAAATCCAGTGGGTGCATTCTTTTATTTACTTGGATAGACTGTCCTGAAATGCAGTCACATATCCCTTGCTGAAAATTATAATTTGATCTTTTAAAAAATGGCAATAAGTAAAAACATCTTAAACAGAAACATTTTCCATTACAGCTATTCTTATTTGTGTGAAATTGGTTCCAGGACTCCACATGGATACCAAAATCCATGGATGCTTAAGTCATTACATAAAATGGTATATAGTATTTGCATATAACATAAGCACATCCTCCCGTATACTTTAAATCATCTGTAGGTTGCTTATAATACCTAACACAATGTAAATGCTATGTAAATGGTTGTTGTACTGTATTGTTTAGGGGAGGAGGAGAAGAAGAAAATGTCTGTGCATTTTCAGTACCGATGCAACCATTGTAGACCTTACTACATAGTACATGTCAGCAACAATGTAACATTTTCTGGAATTTCTTTTTCTAAATATTTTTGGTCAGTGGTTGGTTGAATCTGAAGCGTTCCAATTCAACCCGTTACCATTCTTTTCTCTATGTTGTGCACTTCACCAATTGTCAAACTTATTGTAGCTCATGGTCTGTGCTCAAATTTCACTTGAGAAATACAGAGACATTACTTTTAGGGCAAAAGAATGACTATTATACATGAGAATAGTATATGTGCATGACATAATGTACAGATCCAGAAGAGGTGCCCTCTTCACCTGGTTTGATTGACATATGTATGTGAAGAAAAATATTTTAAGCTTATTCAAACATAGTACACAATTCAAATTTGTTTTTTCTATTGATCTTCTCAGACTAGAAACTGCAATATCATGTTAATTTGTGAATGTATTAGTGCCTGAAATCATAATGTCAAAATTTTAATTCTTAAAGTATTCTTTATTGGGTTTTGTGTAAAGAAGTTGTAAAATTGAGGGGAGGTGGGGGGGAATGTCATTCAAATAGTGGTATGCTCTGCAAGAGCTGTTATAGGGGACATTAATTGAACATTGACTGACCAGTCAGTACAAGAGGTGAGCATGTAGTATGTTTGTCTTCTAATACAGTCCCATGAGATAGACCCATCACTGGTACTTGATCTATGTGGGATCCAGCCTCCCTCACATTTTCTTTCCCTCACTTCCTGCCTTAATTTCCTCTGCCCTCATTTCTGCATTCTTGAAATTGCACTTTTCCATTAAGTATTAGCACGAAACTTTGCTCTGGGTCAGCTTTCTGAGAACCTAATAGAATTGAGACAATATTTCTTAGTGTTTTATTTGAAGTTAGTTAGCTAAATAAATTATTTTCTAACGGTCAATTGTATAAATAAATGTTTTAAGCATTTTTTTAAGAAATAAAGATAAAAAAGCTAACTCATTTACACTATATAAAAGATGTAAGCTATATGTATATATTTATATGTCACTACCTGAAACTATAATGTGTGTATATATACATATTACGTGTGTGTGCGTGAAAGAGAGAGAGACAGAGAGTAGACTAATACAATACACAAGAGAAGCTTACACTTAGTACTAAACAAAAATGGTGGTGGTGATCGAAAACTGAGAAAATAAAAAAAAAGCATCTTCTAATAGCTTTCTCTAGGAACTGACTTGACACTCAAGCTAGATCATAGTGTTCTCCTATAGAACAAAAACAATCTCACAGATCAACATCAGAAAATGCCACTTGTAATCATAATAGAAAATGACAAATTTAATCTCTATACAACACCAACTTCATGTCAGAATACAAACTGGTAAAATCTACAGATGTATTATTCACAAGGTTCTTTTCCTTTATGACTAGGAAGTGCCTGGCAGAATGCCAGCTTTGTTCCAGTACCTTTAAAAACCCTGAACACCACTTGCCAAGCAAGTCAATGATCTTAGATGGGGACTCCCTGCAGAGCAGCAATCAGAATAAAGCTTTCCTTTTAGTTTTCAACTTAGTCTCCACATTTTGAGGTGTGTGTGTGTGTGTGTGTGTGTGTGTGTGTGTGTGTGTGTCCATTTGAAAGTGATCAGAGGTGAGACGTTTTAAGTCCCTGGATACAAGGCCTAGGAAAGAGCATTTAACAAATGTGCTTTTTTTCAGAAAAGAAGTTAGAGCATTTCAAAAAGTAAATCAAATCTTGAACTCAAACACCAAACCAGAGCCGTTACTGTACCATTGGATAAATTTGCCCCAGATATACTAAATCCTGTAGCAGCTTGCTCAGGCCTTCTTTGCCTCTGACCTAACCCAAGCAGAGGGAGAGAAAAAGAAATATAATAACTTTACTCCCTTATTTTCTGTGATAAAAGTTTAATCCTCTTAACACACAAGTTTCCATCAGCTGTGCTGGATTAATATTTTCCTAAACAGACTGAGATGGCAGAGAAGAAAGCTGACTTACCCAGAGCATGCGAAGCGTCAAAAAGTAAAATTTACAGATCTTCTCTAAAAGCAATGAAAAGTGTTCCTTTGCAGTACTCTGCTCCTATGTTCTGACAAGTATGAATGATCTTCCACAGATGATACATTTTCGTTGTTGGTGAGTTAAGTTATTTTCTTAAAAACAATAAAAAAAGTGATGGTGCATTGTAATTGTCAAATGCCAAACATGATGCTAGGAGCTGAGATTATAAAGATGCACTTAAGGAGCTTCTCATTTAGCAGAGGAAGAAAGAGAAAAAAAATAATGATGACTAATGACACTGTGTGATAGTCAAGGAATCTGAAGAGGAGCAATACAAATAACTGGTTGTGTTGGCCAGTGAGTGGGCATGTTGGGAAGTGACAGGGTGTAGTATGCCTTGGGATACAGTAGTTAGTACTGCTCCTAGATTTGGGCTTCCTGATTTGCAATCTTGGTTTCTTCTGCCACCTTCATTAACTTAGACATTGTACCTGTTTTCATGGAGCTTGTATTCCAGCGAGGAAACAGACAAAAACAATAAGTAAAACATAAGTAAACAATAAAGATTTTAAAAGAAAGAGCAGAAAAGAAAAGTGGAAAATGTCAAGTTTGGGAGGCTGGTTACAACAATAATGAGGGTAGTCATTAGTCACTGAGAGGGTACTCACTGAAAAGGTGACATGTGAACATTGGGATAAAGCACTCCAGATAGAGGAAACAGATAGCAAAAAAGCAATTAGGGTGGCAGCAAAGCCTAATGTGTTTGAGGAACAAACCACAAGGAAGTTAGTGCGACTAAAGCTTAGTAAGTGAGCAGGGATTGGTAGGAGGTGAGATCAAAAAGGCTATGGGCAGCCAGGTCTTATACGACTGTTTCAGAAGTCATAAGAACATGGGCAGCCATTTCAGGGCTTTGACTGTGAAGATATGATACCCTTTTAGCAAAAATAGAAGGGAAATATGACTGAGTCATCAACCTATAAACAACTTAAAGAATTCTGATTATAGATCACTTTGTGATTTTTAGCATGTAATTTTAAAAGTGTTTGAAGTATTAAATATCGTTGCCATAAAAACACTCCTTTCTCCTCCGTATACTTCATCATATAAACAATTAAGAACATCCATAAAGATGTAAAAAATTCTAATACTGTCATTGAAAACTGTCTCTTTCTAAAAATAAGTGAAATTTATCCACAGGCTACCTAATTGCAAAATTAACACATTTCAAAAAAAAAAAAAAAAAAACCCGTGCTCAACTATTTAGGAGATGTATTTCCATTAAAACATCATTTCCATGTTTGACAAATAATGATAACTAAATCCAGATCTTAAAGTCACAATAAAGAAAAATAGCATTGAAAGACAATAGGAATTTTCTCATGGACTTTTTGAAGTACCCTCATGTATATGAGTACATATTTTTGTTATGCAGGAACGACATAAGGCGATTGATAATATACTTTCAAGCATAAAAATGTATTATAATAGTGTATGATTCTATAGCAGAAATAGAATGGAAATATGAATCAAGGTAAAAGGAAGATTATGTGAAATTGCAAACTGTTAATAAAAAATCTCTTAATGCTTTTTTAAAAATGTAAGATAGTAGATATTAAACCTCTATGGCATTTATATTCCAATGAATAAATTGTAAAAGATGTTGTCACCATCACCAGTGTCTTGTTTCCAGTCTTGAAAGAAATGCAGTAAAATTTCTTCATTAAGCATAATATTTGCTTTAGATTTTGAATCTGATACATTACCTTTAATACAATTTTGAATTTCTTTCACTAATGTATAAATTATATTTATTTTCATTAGTGTTCATAAATAGATTGGATTAATCATTTTATTTTCTTTGTTAAAATTGTTCAGCTTTGCAATCAAGGTTTGTAGCCCCATGACTTTCTCACATATTCCCAGTTTTTATCCTCTGATATTAAAAGGAGATACTGACACTAAAAGAAGAGAAAAGATTGTCGCGGCTACTATTGACTGGCTATCTCCCAGCCATTATTAAGCTCCACATCCCTTGCAATCTCCCTTGTACACTCTTACACTTCCACTAAGTTCTTAGGGGATAAAAGTTAGCATATTTATTTTTATAATAATATTTTCATGAACATGAAATAGTGTCTGGAAAATAATAAATCCTAAATAGAAGTTGGTTGACCAAAATAAAATAAATTACCATTTAAAAAACTTTCAAATAAATGATTCTTTTAAATGCAATTCTTGATTTGGAAGTGTTTGATTTCACGATTTTTACTGAAAATGCCTAGAAGATCAGAATCTGTACTGGTAATATTGACAAATCAAAAATAATAATGAAAAATAAAAACAAAAATGATAAATATGATAAACATAAAGAAAAGAGAAAGTTCTCCTATTTGTGTTCCAGATTCACTGCCATTATATTCAAGACATCTTTTTTGTATGGGGAAAAATTAAATCACAAAAAAAGCAATAATGTGTTCCTGTTGTACCTGTGGTTTTTGAGATAAATGTATCCTAAAACCATTGATATATGTATTAAGCACTTTTATCTAATAAATAGAGTCTAATCACAAGAAGACTGTCTCTTTGTCCTTCTAAAGTTTACATGATTTAGTGAATACAGTCATGCATCCATCCCACATACATTCATGGGTACCTACACACCTATTTGATCCAGATATCATGGTAAATACTTGATACAAAGAGATGTTTAAGACATAGAAATTGAAGACAACATCCCTTTCATACAAAGTGCTTAGAGTCCAGAGAAGGAGTGAGGCACATAAACCAGCAATTATTATCTAGGCTAATGAAAGTAAAAAAGAAAATGAAAGCAGAGAGAAAGGGAATTGATATTCAGGAATGATTCAGTAACTTAGGTGACGCACAAGCTTGTTCTGAAAAGAGGTGTAACACTTGATTAAAACTAGAGTGGAGAAATGGAGACCCCGTCAGAGTAAATGATGTATGTAAAGAAAAAGAGATGAGAGTGTGCATGGAGTGTTTGCTGAAGCCCAAGAAGTGTTGTTGGCTGTTGAAGAGTAAAAACATACTAGGTAGGTCATGAATCTAGGGCCAGACAGACTGGATCTTGTAGAGTCTTGTATGCCAGGCTAAATTTGGATTTTATAGTTCAGCTAGCAGACATGTAGTAACATATCAAATCTGTATTTTCAAAAGATCATTTTTTCTAAAGCAAAATGTAGGACAAGATGGAAGAAGTGGGGAAACCAGGAAAAAGTTAGTGACAAAAGCAAGAAAATAAGGATTATTCAAAAACTAATGCCACACTTCTGCTTCTGGCCATGACAGAATATCAGAGACTGGCTTTAGACCCCTAATTAAATAACTAAACAGAAAAAAATCACAATTATATGAAACATCAATTTTCATGCGTTCGGTAATAGGTAGTATAGAACAGTTGTCCTTGAGAGAAAGGTGATAAATAGAAATCGGGAGCTACACAAAGAAATAAAGAATAATGGTAATAGGAAATGTATTTAAAAAGTTGTTTAACCACATAAAATATGAGGGTACTTCAAAAAGTTCATGGAAAGATTTGTATTATCTTTCAATTCTAGTTTTTCACTAACTTTGTAAAGTACCCTTGTATATTTTAGCATTTTTAACATAGGTGAAAGTATAATGTATAAAACAATATTATAAAACTTGGGAAAAGGGAAGTAGAAGTACACGTTTGTAAGTTTCTTAAACTATATGAGAAGCAGTTAATATAGCCTGAAGATACACTGTGAAAAGTTTAAAAACAGAACCTTCTGCGGCCTCATAAAACCTAAAATATTTTCCATATTGCCCTTTAAAAAAATCGCTGAATCTTGCTATAAACCCTAAAGTAAACACAAAAAGTTGGGGGAAGGAGGGTTGCTAATAAAGCAATATAAAAGGGAGTCATATAATATACTCAATCCAGATGAAGGCAGAAAATTTACAAATCATCATAAAAAACAGATGAAACAAATATAAAAGTATTTAAAAAGCCAAAAAAGTAAGAAAAATACAATAAAGAAAATCAATGAAACCAACAACCAGAGTTTGAAGACAGTCAATAAAACTTATAAATCTCAGACAAATTAGATTGGAAAATATGCAATTTTATATATGAAGAATGAAGATATCACTCTAGATCACCATGGAAATTAGAATAACAAAAAGGAAATATTATACGTATCATTGAGCTAATAATTTTGAAAAATAGACAAAATACTTGAAAGAAACAAATTAACATGTATTGCTCAGAGATTAGTATAATACTCCTGTTGAATTTGGAGTAAAAACACTACCAGAAAGCAAACTTCACCCTGATAAACTAATTTGGGTAGAAGGAGGTAAGTAAAAGCAGACACCAAATTAAAAAGATATATGGGGTACTTCAAAAAGGTCATGGAAAAATGGAATAAAATGTATCTTTCTATGAACCTTTTGAAGACTCCTCATATAACAAAAGGAAAAATATAAATGTGATATGTGTAATGGTCAAGAATTTAGTCCAGAATTTGTTTAACCAAATCCAGAACAGAGCTTAGAAGATTTAAAATTTCCAAATTTAAAACCTTAAAACTTATTGAGAACCATGTACAAATCTCAAATAAGTTTTAGACATAATTCCAAAATGCAAGATATGACACACTCAAGCTAGTTTATTCAGGCAAGTTTAATTAAAGATATATTTTCATAGGTTTGAATGGGAGTTAGGAATCAAAGAATAAGGCAATGATCCTGGCTGGTCACAGTTTCAAGCAACTAACGCTATCCCAGGGCTCAAAGAGCAAGGACGGAAAGCAGTGACCAGCACCCAGGGAAGACAACTGTATGAGAAGAATCCTCATACATGTGTGAGGGTCAATGACTATAGGCCAAGGTCAAATAAAAGATATGTGTTGATCTAAGCTATGTCCATGTCCCTTCATCTAATCATATTATTTGAATTCCAATCTCAGGTCCCTCCTTTGACTACAGCTTTCAGAACTCACTTGACCAGCTTCCTGACTCATGCCCCCTAGAGAGATTTGGTTTTCAGTCCTCACACTACGCCTGTTACTTCCACAATATTATGCAGATCTTTCCTTCACATACAGTGATATTCGTAGCAAGGCACTATTTGACCTCTGTCAGACTTGAGATACAGTAAAATTACATTTCATAACAATAGCTACCATGTCTGTTATATGACAGGCAGTATTTCAAGCACTTTATATTACTCATTTGATTTTTCTTAACAGTCATATTATTATGTCTGTGATTGAGAGGAGGAAACTGAGTCATGGAAAGGAGGTTAAGCAGTTGTCCCAGGTTGCAGTTAAAAAAAATTTATAGCAGAGATTTGTACCCAGGCAGTCTGGCTCCGGAGTTGGAGGGATGAAGCCAACATTATACTAATTCTATGATTATTTTAGACAAGTTTCTTCAGGTCTGGAAATAAGTTAAATATCTGATTTTTTTCCATTGTTGGTTTTTGTGAATAAGAAATAATTTTTATTCATTTTCTCTAACAAAACACCAGTGAGATTATACATATTGTCCATGTGCCATTTTTCATCTAAAATTGCAGGGGGCTCTACAAGTATGATAGTATCATCTCATTATTATACAATCTGTCTCTGAAGTAGACAGATAATTAAAGCCTGATCAATTAAATGACTTCTCCAAGGTCAAGACCCAAACTAGGAAGACAATGGAGAAATGATATCAGCCAATAAATGTTCGTGTCCTTGCCTCAGTTACTGAATATCAGTCAAGATCATTTCTTAGATATGGTTCTTGCTACCAAGTTTCTTGATGAAGAGTTAGATTCTGAAGCAGAGTATATTCCTTTCATACGGCAATAATATGAATGATGCCCTCTCCTTTGTGTGATATTTTGCAATTTGGTCATGTACATTTTGTGTATGTGGTTTCAGATGTGTTATGGCCCTCACTTTACAAGCGAGGGGGCTGAGGCTAATCATACTGACAATTGCAACTTAGAGAATATTAACTATTGGCTGAGTATTTTGTATGTTTTATCTTCTTGATCAGCAAGCCAGCTCTGTGTAATCTATATTATTGTTATTTGCATTTTACAGATAAGTAACTGTCACTCAAAGAAGTTAAGTAGCTTGGATAAGGTCACACTGCTAATAAGAGTCAAAGTTGAAAGTTTTCATTGTGCCTGTCTAATGCCCAAACTATGCATAGAATTTCTAGGATACACAATCAGGTCACATACCTAGTGAGTGGTAAAATGAAACCCACATACAAACTCTGGGTGAAACTGTGAATAAAATAAGTCTGGGGCTAGATATGACTACCAATGCTACTACCACCCCACTGTTGGCAACAGCATCTACAGCAGCAGTATTTATTGGGCATGTATTAAGTGCCCGGCATTGTAAAAGAACTTTGCTTGCAGCAACTCATTTAATCTTTACAACAACCCTGTGAGATAAGTGCCATTATTATTCTCATTTTACTAATGATGAAGTTAGCTAATCCAAGGAAACATGGCTAATAAGTGATGTCCCCTACACTGAACCACTTTTCCTGACTATACTCAAATCCTAAAGCCAAAAAGCAAATAATTCCTCTCCCTCCATTCCACTGAAGGATTTAAGTTATTGAGTCTGTCTGAGCAGTGAATCTTGAGAAAAACCAGCAGTCATTAACAACTAGGAGCTGTGCTAGCATTCAGAACAAGACAAACTTCTACTTTTGAATACAAATAGTCTCATAGAATATTATCATCTGACAAGGTCACTCTGAGATGGTGATGAAGTGAGACAAAAACAAAACACAAGATCACTTCATAATAATGTCTGAAAACTGACATAAAACAAGGTTACTGCAAAAATACTCTCTCCCTGAAAGTCCATTGATAGATGACTGGATAAGGAAAATGTAGTATACATACACAACGGAATATTACTCAGCCATAACAAAGAATGAGATTCTGCCATTCACAACGACATGGATGAGCTTGGAGAAAATAATGTTAAGTGAAATAAGCAAGGCACAGAAAGAGAAATACTGCATGTCCTCACTCGTAAGTGGGAGCTAAGAAAGAAAGAAGGAAAGAAGAAAATGAGGAAGCAAGGAAAGAAAGAAGGGAGGGAAGGAAAGAAGGAAGGAAAGAAAGAAAGAAAGAACCACAATAATACACTGTGAGAGAAGAGAACTATGATTACCAGAGATGGGAAAGGGGGAAGGGGAGAGGGTGAGGGAGAAATTGGGCAATGAACACAAAGAATAGTTACATTTTGTAATGATGAATATGCTAATAATCCTGATTTGATCAACGCATATTGTACACGAATACTGTCAACTCCGTATCCCTCAAGTATGTATAATCAATTGTTTTTAAAAATTACTCTCTCCTATCCAATATGGGTGATCAATACATCATTACCAATCACAGCTTTAGCCTAATTCTATTCTTTCTTCTTTCTGGATAACATGCATTGAGAATCTGAGTCATTAAATTGCCCCAATCCAGAGCAAAACTCCACTTCCTTGAATGTTCCCCAAAGTCACCTAGTAGAAGCCCCGTCTTATAATACATTTTTTAATGATAAAACTCTCTTTCATTGAGATGCTTATGGTTCCCCATGCTGTACATTCTCCCTATGCAACAAGTAATAAACCCAATTTCTTTCAATTACAGATGTGTTTCTGGTGGTCTTTGATTGAAGGGCACTGACAATGTGAACCCGATTTTTCAGGTAATCCCTATTCTGCATATAGTAAAACTTTTAAGAGTCTTTGAAAAAAAACTTATGTATCATAAATTTAAATTTCTAAAATCATTTTCAAAAAGATCTGTGAAAATTTTCAAACAGAATTAAAGAATGAGGAGTAACAAGGAGCCTAATTATGTTATTTTATTTTTAGGTTTTTGTGTTCTAATCAGTCCATGCCCAAATAAGGAAAAATATAAAGAAATTCTAAGTCCCACAGGGTTGTGAAATACTACATTTTATAACTTGTTATTGCTACATTACTTAACATATTGTCTATCACATACAACATACTTAATTTTAATTTAAAAATTGATGCAGAAAAATGATGGGATTACAATATGTAGTAAATTGGCATTCATTGTTCTGTATCAAAATTCCAGCTTCCTGATTATCACTCAGGGTGGCTTTGGGGATGACATTTTGTCTCACTGTTCTTTTTCATTCATTATAATAGTACCACTTACTGTCTGAATACTTTCAAAGTATCAGAGTGCTATGCAAGCCAAGTTATATTATTGTAACAAAAACTTGTGTAATCAGTTCCTTTCAAAGGTACATTACCTATTTAAATCAGATTGTTTGTTAGTGAATAGCTGAGGTCTTAGCATGGATCATGCTAGTTGTGCAGTGGGTGGGCTAATTTCCATAGACAGCATGAAAAGGGAGTACACAGGGAATGACAGTTAAAGACAGATCATCAAGTGGAAAAGAAAAAGTGATTTTACAATTAGTTTATCATTTGGTAGGTGAACTGCTAAAATATCACTGTGATGAATCCAACCAGGCAAAGAATGGAAATACAGTCGTGTGACTTAACAACAGGGATACGTTGTGAGAAACACATTAGTCAGTTTTGACACTGTGCAAACATCATAGAGTATGCTTACAGAAACCTACTACACATCTAGACTATATGGTATAGCCTTTGTAATCTTATAGGACCATCGTCATATGTGTGGTCCATCTTTGACCAAAACATTGTTAGGCATATCATGACTGTACCACAAATCTCAGCATTTATGATCTAAACTGAAGATCAAAAAACATAGCAGCTAAAATTCAGGGCAACACAAACTATGGAAATGAAACTTTGAGTGCTGTTTCAGGTGAATGAAACTAAGGTCTGTCATGGAACAAAATCACACTTGGTTGCTACTAGTGGAGGGAAAATGAAATGACTTGGCAACTACCATTACTTTCAAATTCCATAAAAGCTACAGGAATACAATAACGTAGAATTTCAAATGTGATCTGAAAAACCTTCACGTGGCATATTTGATGCGGTCTGCTGTAGTATGGGTTAGGAAGCATGACTTTCTTTCAGTACCATCCCTGAACCAGTCTTTGGGTTAGGAAATAAAATCACTGGTTGGTCAGAGTTGAGGCACATACTTACTTATGAAACTTGGCAGTGGGTCTTACTTACCCTGCTTAAACCTCAAACACGGAAAAAGGGAAGTTTTCTTTCCCAAGAAAAATTGTTCTATTTCCAGAAGGAAGATAATGAAGACCAGGAGGACAGATGAAAAACACAAAGTAGCCGCTATATGTGTGATCAAGAATGTGAGATTTAAAAAATCCATACATATGTATGCATGTATGTGTATATATGTTTTATGTATCTTATCACATATTATATAATCTGTATATGTATCTTGATTATGTACTTATTTATCTTGATGATATAAAGTAGTAGATACACATGTAGTAGAAACTTAATATTCACATATGTTTCATAAGTAATATGTGTACATATGTATGGAACATTGTATGTCTGTGTATAACATTGAGTCACTTCTTTCTTACTCATGTTAAAAAAATGGTCATTCAATAGGTATTTGATAGGTAATTATTGGCTTAGTTTTACGTTAAGATTTTATCTTTCATATTAGTAGCATACACAGTAGCCTTGATATTAGTAGTGAGTGTGAGAGATCTGATGTGATGAAACATGTGACTTTGTCAATGTGACCCCTTAGGTTTTTTGATCTTTGGAATAAATGCCACAATCAACCCATCACATGTATGATTTTATTACAGGGTTTTATGGAAGAATAACAGAAAACTCTGAGGCAAGTATATGAAATTCTCCTAGCAATGAAGAAATAAAATAGCACGTAACAACATTCTTTTTAGTGGAAGTTAAATAATGTAGATTTTTCTATGACAAACTACAATTTAGGTAAACTACAATGTAGTTAAAATAAAACTACAATTAGTAGTTAATGAACCAAGACAGTTCATTAAAATAAAAGTGAAAAAAGGGAGCGATGAAACAAGGAAACTGATGTTTCACGTTTTTTATTGTAAAAAATTAAAACCTTAAGTAAGTTAGAGAATGTTTGGTGGTTTATAGCATGTATTATACTACAACATTTAGTACTCACTGTGTTTGAAAAACATAAATCTAATAAAGACTTGTCAAGAGATTAGTTTTGATCCCCAAATGTTTCCTAGGATTAGATAGTGCTGTATCTTAAATCATGGGTACAGAGTAAGATGCCAATTTCTTGTTGGGAGAAACATGATATACAGGAAAAAATAAGAAGAAAAAGAATTACAAAGGATGAGACAGGAAATCAGAAGACGTTAATGAACTCTTCTCCTGCCACTTTTGACCTTAAACTAGTTACTAGCTTTTAATTTTCTCATCTATTAAAAAAAAAATGTTGATCTGAGTTTAAGCTCTGTCTCAGCTACCTACAAGCTGTATGTACTCAGGCAACTTGTGTAACATTCCTCTTTTTCTCTCTCTGTAAAATTGAGATAAATATTCTCCCTCCACAAAGCTGTGGTGAAGATTAAATAAGAACTCATATGTAGAAAGCATTACATAACCAATAAAATGTGATATAAAAATATTTTTGTCTTGCTAGGAAATATGAGACGTCTCCTCTCTGAGAAGTCTTTTTTTACTTCAAGCCTGTTGGAAGGCTCTGTGTACTCCCATGTCACCCTCTGCTCACCCATAGTGGGGCAGATAGAGAGTACACATTTGTAATCTGCTAGAATAGATCCTGAAGAAAAATCACATGCTGTGTAACATCCCTGGATAGTAAAAGTTACATGCGTCATACAGAATGACAGAACTCAAGTAATTCAAGTTCTCTTTCTTTATTTGTACAATCACTTCATATTTAGTTGTATGTTGAATACGTATTTTAAAAGGAGGAATATGTATATGTTTGAGTGCAGCTTGGAAGAAAGCAACAGCAAGAGAAGAGGCATGCTTTGTACAGATATATAGGGGCCATTGCCAAAAGCCTTTAAACCAGTAAGAAGAGTTGTAGTTTATAGAAATTCCCCTGGGGGCATGTGTTCAAGAGAAAACCTGCATTAGTGGAAAGAGTCCCGTTTAGAGATAACTGATCGTGAATGTTGTGTAGGGATGGAGATGGGGCAAGGAAGTCGGATTAAATAAATATATATGAGATGAAAATCTGCAGGTCTTGGTGATATGAGATGAGAGGAAAAAGTATAAATAAGGGACACCTCTTAGGTTTATAAATTGGATGTTTTAGGAGTAGAGGGCTCCAGAAAATACTTAAAGAGGATCAGAGAGAAAAATGAGCAGTGTGATTGGGTGTGCCTTTGAGGTACTCAAAGATTCCTAGGAAAGGAATACGTATTTGGGAGTTACGTCACATTGGTAGAAGTTAAAATCATGAAAATGATAATAAGCTCACCTGGTTTTAAAGAACAAAAACAAAGACAAAAAAAAAAAAAAAAAACAAGAGTCAAGGATGAACCCCAGGGAGCATTAAAATTTAGAAGAAAAGAAATCCAGAAAGAAAACCAATGCTGAACTGTGAGAGAGATTCTAGTGAAATTCTTTGTTCTTTTCAAAGATTCCTCTTCTTGGGACTCAGTATGAATTGAGCTATGATAAGTGTGCCTGCTGTTTGCACTGCTGGATCTTTAAAATTCATTTATCAACCCTGTGAAGCCATCAAACCAATTTCCTCATTTGAATTTCCTTGTGACAGAGAACAGAGAATGTCTTGAAGAATGAAGTCCTGAAATTCCCCAAGAAGAAAAGATGTCTGATATGAGGCTGAGACATGACAGAATTCAAGGTATAATTTTTAAATTCTACATGCATTTCCAAAACTGTACACAGGTGCATTTCCGAAGATATATTTTGCTGATACACATCTATCCCTTGTAAGGTAGAAAACTTTTTTTTCTACTCACAGAAAATCAACAACAGGCCAATTAAACTTGGGGTTATTTTTGTGTACACAATACAGATACACACAGAGGATTGACTTTGCGAGGATATGTTTAAACAATTTATTTAGAGCTTTTGTTTTTCTAAATTGATAAGGATGATAAAGATTATTACTTTATGCTGATATGTCCAGAAGGAAGTAATGAAATTCAGTCGGGGCAAAAGTTTTCCCTTTCCCTGGTTTCTAAGGAACCTTTATCATGAAAGGTTTTGGAGTGATGCAGACTAATGTTGACTATTACCTCTGTTTTATTAGATACTGAGGGAGCAAATTACTTGACTTTTCTATAACTCCATTCTTCTGTGGAAAAGAGAAGGATGATAGAAATGCCTGGTGTATTTGACTTCTGTGATGAACACATGAGATAATGAATGTAAACATGTTATGGCAACATAAGGGTATTTACAAATAGAAATGTTATTTCCTAGTATAGAAAATAGTCATATGTCATTGTACAGAATACATCTCACATGATTAATTTTCATACTGAACTGAAAGCTATCATCAGACAACTCTAGTAAGGGCAAAATGAAATGCTATTTTGTGAACTTAAAGTGAGACTACTCTATTTTTTTTTTTTTTTTTTGCCATTTTCTCTTATGAAACATGCAAACATGAAGGTCACATAAGTTGGACTATGCCTACCTATATTTCTGTCACTTTTACTATTAAGCAAGGAAGTGTTATTCAGTTTGCATATGTTCCTGATACAGGAGGTGCTAAGTTTCCCTGGGCTCAGGTTTCAGGACATGTCTGGGTTTCCAGCCACTCACTGAGGTCTCAGGTCCCTTCCCCTGAGCTCTCCCCTGGAGGAAAGTTACTGTTGCTAGTTAGACCTATTTTTAGCACCAAAATGGGGAAAATGAGACCACAAGGTGCTTGCTTATGCAAATCCAGTGGCTGGGCATGCTCAGTAGAGAGCACAAAATATTCCTGAGTATATCTAGTGCATGTGATAGGGTCTGACTAATGAACATGCTCCAGGAAGAGACGGGCTGAGCATGTGCAAGACTAACTATTACATAACTGGGAGCCACTGCCTTAATTGAATATTCATTAGATAGAGAAACTATGAAAGCAGAATCCCAGCAGATGGCAAAGGCAGGGTTGTTGCTCACTTCCCTGGACGCAACCAGCACTTAGCTGGCTGAGATGTGTATGTTTTACTTTGTATGGAACTTATTTCAGTGAGCAGCTGCTCATTCTCTTGAGCCAGCCTGAACTTTGTACTGAACTGTATGTTTTTCTTGCTCTTTTGTCAGACTTGGTGTCTGTACTGAACTTATTTTTGTGTTAAACTTGGTGTGGGCCATGCTCAGTCTCTGGAGCTATGCTGCACTCCCTCTGTGGAACCTGTATTTCTTATCTGCTACATCATACTTGTTCTCACTTTCTACTGTGACTCTGCCCTTGAATTCTTTCCCGTGTTGGAGTCAAGAACCTGATAAGAGGACTGGATGGTTGAGGCCATTGGGTCCCCTGGACTCTACCTGCAACATCGTTACTGCTCAGTTATTTTAGTGCCATGGAGTTTTAAATACATTATCTCTGTTCCACATGGATATTTATTACTTAAATCCCATTAATGAAAAGCAGGGGGCGGCGGCTGCGGCGGCTGGCGCGGAGTAGCTGAGGTGGAAAAGGTGGCCACTGGGCCTCAGGCAGCCGGGAAACTTGTGGACCTTCCTCTGGCCATCTCTTAAGGGAGGACTGCTGCTGCTGGCCGGTCGTGGGGGCTCAACGCCACTTTGCCCCCGGCAGGAGAGGGTGCCTCATTTACAGGCAACAGCTTTGAAGTGTGGAGCAGGAAAAGAACTGATTCTTAGCTGCAAAAGCGAGTCTTGAAACAGGGAACACGGCGCCAGGGCTGCTGTGGATGCAGCCAGGATCCCGGAGGCTGGGGCCGCACTGAAGGCGGCCAGCTGCCCTATTCAGGATTCGAGGTTTCAGGCCAGCATTAAAGAAGATTCCTGGGAGCGCCCGAGCGGCGCCGCGACTGAACAGCCCGAGGCGGCAGCGCCGAGAACACGGAAGGCAACAAACCAGAGACAGAGCGAGCGCCCGACCTGGCACAGCACTGTGAGTGATCCCTGGCACAGCTCTGTTCGGGGGGTGGATGCCCACGCGGCTACTGCCTGCACCACCAGGCCACTCACTGCCACGGTGCTGCCTCCATTTTCCAAGGTGCGGGCAGCTCCGCCCTGCTCGGCCATCACTGAGCCCATTTGCTTGGCCTGGCGCGGGGCTTTCCGGACCCTGCGGGCCGACCTCCTCTCCCACTCCCTCCGCGGTTCTCTGGCAGGGCTGGGGGTGTGGGGCATCCCGACCAGTTTTGGGAGGGCTAGGAAGTACGGGCGGCCGACTGTCACTCCACCACACCCTGGACTCCGGCCCCGGTAAACTTCCTGTTACTGGGAGACAGATACCATCTCTGCGACCACCAGTTTGGAAAAAAGCCTAACGAATTTCTGGTTGGGAATAGTGTGGTAGGAGAGTTCCCAGGTCCGCTTGAACCTGCCGGAGAGCAGGCTGCAGGCGGGCACTAGACTCGGTTTATACCGGGGGGATACAAAGGTGAACAAGACCCGAGAAAGATCTACACAGTGCTACAAAGGCACCCAGAGAGACCGGTCGTCTGTGCCTAGCAGAAACCTGGTAGACTTCCTGGGCGAGGCGGTGCTGAGCAGGGTCTTGAAGGCCCAGCTGATAGACGAGGGGTGCAGAAGACACGCCCCAGCCCAGCACAGTGTGCACAGAGGGGGGAGACGTGCGGCCAGGGAGGCGGAGACTCGACAGAAACCACACACCCGGTGGGGTTGCCACTGCACGATCTAACAGCCTGGGCCAGAGCACACAGAACGGGGAGAAGTCCTGTACAGAAAGTGAAAGCTCAACAGAGATCACACACCCTGTGGTACGTGATCCACCAGCCCAGCAGAGTCCAAGCTGACCAGAAAGGTGGATCCCCGGAGAAGCCCAAGACCCGAGGCAACCACACACACAAGACACTAGAGGCCAACTGAGCAGTCACGGCGGGAGCCATACCAAATTGGCAACCACAGCAACATCCTAGTTAGTCATTAGTCTTAAACCGGTGGACTGTGAAACCCCCTGCCACAATGAATAAACACCAAAAAAAAGACACCAGAAATACAAAAAAATCAAGAAAGTACACCACCAAAAGTTAATAAATCTCATACTCTAGATCCTATAGAACAAGAAGCCCTTGAAATAACTGACAAGGAATTTCGAGTGATAATTCTAAGGAAACTGAATGAGATACAAGAAAACTCAGCTAGACATCATGATGAAATGAGGAAAAGTATACAGGATCTGAAAGAGGAAATATACAAGGAAATCAATGTCCTGAAAAAAAATGTAGCAGAACTTGCTGAACTGAAGAAGTTATTCAGCGAAATAAAAAACACAACGGAGAGTTTAACCAGCAGGCTTGTCGAAGTTGAAGAGAGAACCTCTGAACTTGAAGATGGGCTGTTTGAAATAACACAAGCAGACAAAAAGAAAGAAAAAAGAATCAAGGACATGGAAGAAAATCTGAGAGAGATATCAGACAACCTCAAGCGCTCAAATATCCGAGTCATGGGTATTCCAGAAGGGGAGGAAAATGGAGAATCCATTGAAAACATATTCAACAAAATAGTGGCAGAAAACTTCCCAGGTATAGGAAAAATCACAGATCTTCAGATCCAGGAAGCTCAACGATTTCCAAATGTATTCAACCCAAAAAGGCCTTCTCCAAGACATGTCATAGTCAAATTGGCAAAACTCAGAGACAAAGAGAGAATCTTAAAAGCTGCAAGAGAGAAGCGTCAAATCACCTATAAGGGAGCCCCAATCAGGTTAACATCAGACTTTTCATCACAAACCCTAAAAGCTAGAAAGGAATGGGATGATATTTTCAAAATACTAAAAGACAAAGATTGCCAGCCAAGAATACTCTACCCTGCAAGGCTATCCTTCCGAAATGAGGGGCAAATAGTATATTTCTCAGACAAACAAAAACTGCGGGAGTTCACTACCACACGACCACCCTTACAAGAAATCCTCAAGGGAGTACTGGGTTTGGTTCCTGAAAAATAACTACCACTGCCATAAAAACCTAATAAAAATCTAAACCCGCTAGTACAGTAAAAATGGCAATCATGAAGAGAAAACAAGCTAACAAAAACACTATCTACAACCTAAGGAACCAACAAACAAAGAAACCAAACAGTAAATCAGAAAGCAAGGAACAAAAGACACCTAAGACAACCAAACAACCAATAAAATGCTAGGAATAAATCAACACCTTTCTATAACAACTCTTAATGTTAAAGGCTTAAATTCCCCAATTAAAAGACACAGACTGGCTGACTGGATCAAAAAGCAGGACCCAACTATATGCTGCCTACAAGAGACCCACCTCACCCATAAAGATTCACACAGACTAAGAGTGAAAGGATGGAAAAAGATTTACCATGCAAACAGAAAAGAAAAACGAGCTGGAGTGGCTATTCTTATATCTGACAAAATAGACTTTAAACTAAAAACCATAAAAAGAGACAATGAGGGACACTACTTAATGATAAAAGGACTGATCCATCAAGAAGACATAACAATCATAAATATGTACGCACCCAATGTTGGAGCAGCCAGATTTATAAAACAAACTCTATTAGACCTAAAGAAGGAAATAGACACTAATACCATAATAGCAGGGGACCTGAACACTCCACTGTCAATATTAGACAGATCATCTAGGCAAAGAATCAGTAGAGAAACACAAGATCTAAACAAGACTCTAGACCAATTGGAATTGGCAGATATCTACAGAACATTCCACCCAACAACCTCAGAATATTCATTCTTCTCATCAGCACATGGATCATTCTCCAGGATAGATCACATATTAGGTCACAAATCAAGTCTCAATAAATTCAAAAAAATTGGAATTATCCCATGTATCTTCTCAGACCACAATGGATTAAAACTAGAAATTAATAACAAACAAAACTCTGGAAACTATACAAACACATGGAAATTAAACAGCATTCTACTTAATGACATATGGGTCCAAGAAGAAATCAAGCAGGAAATCAAAAAGTTTATTGAAACTAATGAAAACAATGATACATCATACCAAAACCTGTGGGATACTGCAAAAGCAGTATTGAGGGGAAAATTTATTGCATTAAATGCTCACTTCAGAAGAATGGAAAGATGGCAAGTGAACAACCTAACACTTCACCTTAAAGAACTAGAAAAACAAGAACAATCCAATCCTAAAGTTAGCAGACGGAAAGAAATCATTAAGATCAGAGCAGAACTGAATGAAATTGAAAACCAAAAAACAATTCAAAAGATCAACGAATCAAAAAGTTGGTTTTTTGAAAAGATAAATAAAATTGACAAACCATTAGCATGGCTAACAAAAAAAAGAAGAGAGAAGACTCAAATAACAAAAATTAGAAATGAAAAAGGCGATATTACAACTGATTCATCTGAAATACAAGGAATCATTCGAGACTACTATAAACAACTATACGCCAACAAATTTGAAAATCTGGAGGAAATGGATAAATTTCTGGACACACACAAGCTCCCAAAACTGAACCGTGAAGACGTAGAAAATTTGAACAGACCAATAACAATAAAGGAGATTGAAGCTGTTATCAGAAGGCTCCCAACAAAGAAAAGCCCAGGACCAGATGGATTCACAGCAGAATTTTACCAAACATTCAAAGAGGAATTGACACCGATTCTTTACAAACTATTCCAAAAGATTGAAACGGACGCAAATCTCCCAAACTCATTCTATGAAGCAAACATCATCCTGATACCAAAACCAGGTAAAGATATAACCAAAAAAGAAAACTACAGGCCGATATCCTTGATGAATATAGATGCAAAAATCCTCACTAAAATACTAGCAAACAGAATACAGCAACACATACGAAAAATTATTCATCATGATCAAGTGGGATTCATCCCAGGGATGCAAGGTTGGTTCAACATACGCAAATCAATAAATGTGATACACCATATTAATAAACTCAAACACAAGGACCATATGATCATCTCTATAGATGCTGAAAAAGCATTTGATAAAGTTCAGCACTCGTTCATGACAAAGACCCTCTATAAGTTAGGTATAGAGGGAAAGTATCTCAACATAATTAAAGCCATATATGACAAACCCACTGCCAATATCATCCTGAATGGGGAAAAGCTGAAAGTTTTTCCTTTAAGAACAGGCACTAGACAAGGATGCCCACTCTCACCACTCCTATTCAACATAGTGTTGGAAGTACTAGCCAGAGCAATCAGAGAAGAGAAGGAAATAAAGGGCATCCAGATTGGAAAAGATGAAGTCAAACTGTCCCTGTTTGCAGATGACATGATCCTATATATCGAACAGCCTAAAACCTCTACAAAAAAACTGTTGGAATTGATAAATGATTTCAGCACAGTAGCAGGATACAAAATCAACACACAAAAATCAGTAGCATTTCTTTTCTCCAATAGTGAACATGCAGAAGGAGAAATCAAGAAAGCCTGCCCATTTACAATAGCCACCAAAAAAATAAAATACTTAGGAATTGAGTTAACCAAGGAGGTGAAAAATCTCTATAATGAGAACTACAAACCACTGCTGAGAGAAATTAGAGAGGATACAAGAAGATGGAAAGATATTCCATGCTCTTGGATTGGAAGAATCAACATAGTGAAAATGTCCATACTACCCAAAGTGATATACAAATTCAATGCAATCCCCATCAAAATTCCAAAGACATTTTTCTCAGAAATGGAAAAAACTATTCAGACATTTATATGGAACAATAAAAGACCACGAATAGCCAAAGCAATGCTCAGCAAAAAAAATAAAGCTGGAGGCATAACACTACCTGACTTTAAGCTATACTACAAAGCTATAATAACCAAAACAGTATGGTACTGGCATAAAAACAGACACACTGACCAATGGAATAGAATAGAGAATCCAGAAATCAACCCACACACTTACTGCCATCTGATCTTTGACAAAGGCACCAAGCCTATTCACTGGGGAAGGGACTGCCTCTTCAGCAAGTGGTGCTGGGATAACTGGATATCGATATGCAGGAGAATGAAACTAGATCCATACCTCTCACCGTATACTAAAATCAACTCAAAATGGATTAAGGATTTAAATATACACCCTGAGACAATAAAACTTCTTAAAGAAAACATAGGGGAAACATTTCAGGAAATAGGACTGGGCACAGACTTCATGAATACGACCCCAAAAGCACGGGCAACCAAAGGAAAAATAAACAAATGGGATTATATCAAACTAAAAAGCTTCTGCACAGCAAAAGAAACAATTAAAAGAGTTAAAAGACAACCAACAGAGTGGGAGAAAATATTTGCAAAATATACATCTGACAAAGGATTAATATCCAGAATATATAAGGAACTCAAACAACTTTACAAGAAGAAAACAAGCAACCCAATTAAAAAATGGGCAAAAGAGCTAAGTAGGCATTTCTCTAAGGAAGATATCCAAATGGCCAACAGACATATGAAAAAATGCTCAACATCATTCAGCATCCGGGAAATGCAAATCAAAACCACATTGAGATACCATCTAACCCCAGTTAGGATGGCTAAAATCCAAAAGACTATGAACGATAAATGCTGGCGAGGTTGCGGAGAAAAAGGAACTCTCATACATTGTTGGTGGGACTGCAAAATGGTGCAGCCTCTATGGAAAATGGTATGGAGGTTCCTTAAACAATTGCAAATAGATCTACCATACGACCCAGCCATCCCACTGTTGGGAATATACCCAGAGGAATGGAAATCATCAAGTTGAAGGTATACCTGTTCCCCAATGTTCATCGCAGCACTCTTTACAATAGCCAAGAGTTGGAACCAGCCCAAATGCCCATCATCAGATGAGTGGATACGGAAAATGTGGTACATCTACACAATGGAATACTACTCAGCTATAAAAACAAATGAAGTACTGCCATTTGCAACAACATGGATGGACCTCGAGAGAATTATATTAAGTGAAACAAGTCAGGCACAGAAAGAGAAATACCACATGTTCTCACTTATTGGAGGGAGCTAAAAATTAATATATAAATTCACACACACACATACACACATACACACACAAACCGGGGGGGGGGGAAGAAGATATAACAACCACAATTATTTGAAGTTGATACAACAAACAAACAGAAAGGACATTGTTGGGGGGGAGGGGGGGAGGGAGAAGGGAGGGAGGTTTTGGTGATGGGGAGCATTAATCAGCTACAATGTATATTGACAAAATAAAATTTAAAAAAAAAAAAAAAAGCAGGAAATAAGGGATTAGCAAATGTGTTTTCTATTCATCATAAAGCTTTGCAAGGAGTTACATCTTGTCCAACCAATATACATATATAAGGGAAATAATTCTACAATTTTGTCAATAACATGCCTCTAAGATGGAGAACTTAGTATGAAACTTTTGGGCAAACATTCCTACCAACTGGCCTATCTCACCTGTGTATGCCTTTCTACTGAATACAATCTTTACTGAACCCCACGTTTGTGCCAAGCACTAGTTAGCTCTGTTGTTTGCCAAAGTAGGGCTTACTTAGGATTCAGGAAAGCTCAATAACTCAGTTTTCAAAGAAAAATAAATAAACCACAGTCACTGATGAGCTCAGTTTCTTTATCTCTCAGATAGGCACACTAGTAATTTTTATTTTTCTGGGCTGCTTTGAGATTATAGGGTCCAATTAAGTAGTGAATGGTTATATGTATATGTGTGTGTGCCTATATATGCTTCTTACAATTATGAAGATTATTTTGCAGGAATTTCAAAATCTTCCTTATTACAAAAATCCAGGGTTGTTTATGCTCAGTAGGAGGAGTAGGTTCTGATTTTCTAGGGTTTCTTTCTACTAAAGATAATTTTGTAGACGAGTTTTATCATTTCATTTGTATAATTTGCTCAAAGTAAAGTTTATCACATATGGCATGCATACTACAGAAAATTTGGAAAAAACAGAAAACACAAATAACAAATAAAATCCCTCCTTCCAATCGTACCACTCCCAGTTAATTACTTATCATTCTGACCAATTCTTCTTCGAGTATTTCTCCCTTCTGAGTCTTACCTAAGGAAAAGAACTTGTACAGTTTGGTTACTTCATTGAGTTCTCCATTCTCATTATAGACATTTTGGAATATTTAGAAAATACATTGATAAATAAAAGCATTCCCCTTCCGATGCCAACAATCCCTGTTAATTATTGTTAACATTTTGCTGAATTTGTCTTCAATTGTGTCTTCCTGAGGAGTCTCAACTAAGGAAAAGGACTCCGTAGGTGAGTGAATTCTGCCCTTTAGCTCCAGCCTCCTGTCAGCTGCTGGTAGAAGCAGAGGTTGAATTTAGAGGAGAATCAGAGTGCTCGCTTCGGCAGCACATATACTAGAGGAGAATCAGAAATTTTCAAAAAGTAGAAGCAGCAGATGTCATGGCCTGAACCCTCTATAGTCCATGTTTACAGGTTAAACTTGCCACCACATTGTGGGATCAGGATACTTCTTACTTCGCTATTCTTTCACCCACATTAGGTGGATCATTATGCATTTATAATAAGAAAATTTTTCTAACAAGAGAAATATAGATATGTTTTAAATGCTCTTTCTAAAGCCCTGTCTGGCTACGACAAGGGCTACTGCGAGGCTAGGATCCTGCTAAGGCCTTGTCTAGCTCTTAATCCTGTTCGTGACGCCAGTTGTAAAGCTAGGCGACCACACTAGTTGTCGTGGCTCTTTTACCTGCTGGTAATCCTGCACCAACTGGGCCGATGGTTGGACTAGGGCTGGGTCTGGAGCTCCCAGACCCCTCAAGCCCATTCACAGACTGGATCACAAACCCTTCACACGCCAGGCTGGGTCACCAGACCCGTTCACACAGGTCTATAAGCTAGGCAACTGGCCACAGGGTCCTTGGAAGCTGCTGGTCTGGAAAAACATGGCTGTGCAGGGTGGGCAGCCGAGGCAGTAAACACCAGCCAAAGCGGTGCCCGAGGGTCACTCGCTCCACCCACACAATGTTTACCGAGCCACCCTGAACCGGCTAGAGTGGAGGGGAGCCTGACCAAATTGTTCTATTTTCCCAACAAGCCCTGTTCTCCAAATTGTTTAACCATGTGAGTGACACCTGCCTGCAACCCTAGGCATCTAATAGCCTTTCCCAGTGAACTGGCAGATAGATTTCTCCTTGTCCCCTCCCCACCCCTCACCATGCTCGGGAGACTTGGGAATAGGCCCCCGGACCGTGTGACTTGAGCGCGCGGGGCTGTCGCTGGGCAGCGCTGCCCTCTCCTGGCGCCCGCCAGCCCCAGTGACAAGGCGCCTGCCCTCCCGGCTCGAGAGCGGAGGGGCAGATCGATCCCGGGCGGGCGCTGCCTCGCGGCGGGCACCACTCTGGAAGCAACTTCCCGCTCCCTGCCTTGGCTAGCTGCCGGTCAGTTAGTGCTCGCAGTCGGCCAGCAACAAAGCCGGGAGCCGAGGAGCAACAGCACCCCGAGGAGACGAGAGAACCAGGCAGCGAGGGAAGGAGGACCCGGCAGGCGACAGCATGAAATTCAGCCCAGCGCACTACCTGCTGCCGCTCCTGCCAGCGCTGGTCCTCAGCACCAGGTGAGTCCGGGAGCCTGAGGCACCTGCGCCAAGGAGCGCTGTCGATGCGAGGTTGGTCCTGCTGCGGTCACCAGTGCGGGACAAAGACACTTCAGCTGTTTACATCTCGCGCCTAAATTAGAGGGTTCCTCTATGATTCAAAATCTGCAATACTTGTTGGAAGCACATCCCTTTTCTAGTTAATCCAGCCCCTTGGAGAAAGTGTCCTGACAGCTCCAGTGCAGGGATCAATAGCTTTTCCTTCCAAAGACATATTCCTCTCCAGGTAACAGAGAGACCAAAAACAATGAAAGAGAATCCAGAGATAAAAGAAGTTGGCACAAAGCAACGTTCTTACACTGGAGCTGTCAACGGTCTCATTTTCAGTGGGCCTCATCTTTAGACGATTGGCTGATATTGGGGTACAGGAAGCCATAGAGAGCGGATTGGCCACTGGAAATGTAGAGGCAACTAGTAGAAGATCTTGGACCCCCCGAATACTATTTGTTTTAACATCTTGAGCAAATTAGTTGATGAGGGAATGCTTACCTTTTCATCTGGGAGACCTGAGAACCGTGGTAATTTAGCACTGTAATACAAGGAAATTAAAAGTGAGAATGCTCTCTCTGCATGCTGGTGCAGAGACCTGTGAGTGTGGACATAAATAATTAATACTGCACTTTTTCATCGGCTTCTATCCTTCCTCTCTCTCTCTTTTCTTTCCTTCCTTTTTTCCTTTCTTCCCTATTTTACTTTCAGCATTTTAAAATGACAGTTTTTACCAACCATCGTTTAGGCGTCTTTGTTCCATTGTATTCTATTTGCCAAATTCTTAGACTGACTTTTCTTCTTCCTCTCCCTCCTCTTCCTTCTTTTATTCTCTCCTCCTCTGCCTCCTCCTCCCTTTATTCCTCTCTCTTCTTCTCTCCCTCCTTCACCCTCTCCCCTTTCTCCATCTCCCCTTTCTCCTCCTTCTTAGTAGTTGACTATGTGTCTGGGTGTGTTATTTTTGGTTTGTTTGTTTATCAAGCTTGGGTGTTGCAGACCTTCTTGAACTTTTGAGTTGGTATCTTTTATCAATCCTCGCAAAAATCTCTTCAAATATTTTTCTACCGCATGCTTCCTTTTTCATTTTTTGAGTTTGCAATTAGATGGATGTTAAAACCTTTGTTCTTTACCCAGAGATCACAAATTTCCACTTTTTCACTCTTTTTTCTTTGTGTTTTAGTTTGTGTATGTTTTTCTGCCCAGCTTTAAATAACCTGATTCTTTCTTCTATTGTATCTAACCTACTAATGATTTTATTTCAAATATCTAATTATTTTATTTCAAATATAAAACACATAATTTCCTTATTTTATTTTACTGTTTTCTTTTTAGTCTTATATTTTTTGTTGTCATCTCTTTGCTTGTTCGATTTATCTCGTATGTATACTGCATACCTTTGCCACTGGATCCTTTAGAAACTTTACCATAATTATATCTCATTATTCTGACATTTTGCATATCTTTTGGGGCTTGTTTTAGTGACTATGCTGATTCTTAAACATTATACATTACTTGCTTCTTGTGTTGTAATTTTTCACTTTATGAAGGGCATCGGTGTAAGAAAATAGTAGTGTCTTGTTAAGTGAACACGTTTAAATTTAACTGAGTTTATTTGATCAAAGAAAAGCACACACAAAAAACAAAACAAAGCAAAGAAAAACAAAACAAAGCAAACTAATTAAAAACAATTCACCATCTGAATCATCCCTGTACATCTCAAACTCCTTGTACAATGAAACCTTGGCCTAGAGTGCTGGTTCTCAAACTAGGCTCTGTGTTGATCTCTGAGGGTTCCAGGAGACATTGGGGTGTGGAATTGGGGGGCAGGGAGCTGGGAGAAAACCCAGGATTCCAGGAGGCATCCCAGGACATCTGGCCACCCATCCCCTATGTTTTCCAGCCCACACCTTCTCCGGGTTTGTCAATTGTAATTTGTGTTTTGCTCTATGTGATTTTTGTCATAAAAATAAAAATTTGAGAATTCCTAAAAAAAAAAATAATAATGATAAAATAAAAACTATTCATGAATCAGGCAGCCCTTTGAACCAGAGCAGTTTCTGAGAACTTCAAACAAACATGATCTTAGAGCATTTATAAGAAACAAGTTCAGTGTAGAGACAGCTTAATTGGTTACAGTTTAACTGGTTAATTGGTTACAGAGCTTCTTGCAGATAACTAAAGCCCAGCTGCTATATTTGAACCACATATTAGTCTGGTCTGTTAGGCTTAGTGCAGGAGCCTAATCCAGATCAATGGCTTTCCACAAATTTTGTCAATCTGAAGTAAAAATATTTACCTGATAAAAAAATACATGCCTTTTATTTCATCATGCCACTGGAACTGAGCACTCAGTGGATCTGATTTGGAGTTGAGCTGGATCTGTACTTTGTTGCAGCTTTGAAACTAGGATGAGGTCTTTTACTTCAGAAAGGCTTATAAGCTGAGCTCTGGAAAACTTCTGTCAAAATGCACCTCAAAATGAAGACATGGAGACTGAGTCCCATGTGGGCCCTAGTCTAGGCTGGGGTGCTCTGCCTAGTGAGGAATGATATTCCTGTGACAGTTGCCTAGTGAGGAATACATTCCTGCATGAAGGCACCAAAGAATGGTATAAATATTTTTGAGGAAGTCACTCCAAAGCACTGCCTTCCCTGAAGCTTGGGCCTGGGCAAGTTTTAATGCTTCTAAGGGCACTACTGCTTGTAGTAAAACTACTTTTGGCAGTACGTTGTTGGTACAACATCCAGTATCAATTGGTTCTATAAATTATATCATGAATTCTTCACAAATGTGCCATGAATTTTTGACTTACATAAAACATATTTTTGCAATATACTATTAAAAAGAGATGAGATTAAAAAAAGAAAGTTGGGCTGAGTAGGTTAGAGAACAGGGTATATTTTGCTGCTAAAAGAAAGAACTATGGCAATGTCTCAAATCTGCATCAAAGAAAGAGTAAATGTTTACTTAAATACTTTAAAAAACATTTTTAAACGAATATGTGAGGGATTGATGAATTGAGAGTCAACAATTCTAGACAAACAAAAGTTGAAAGTCAACCAAGTGAATAGTAGGCACATAATGAATGCTTTTACTGATGGCTGTAAGACATCATTATACCATTAAGTGTTGATTGAACTGCCATTATTCTGTCTTGTTTGCAGCTGCTTTTGAAATGTTTTAATCTCTTCAAGCGTGCTCTTAAGAATATGGTTTTGGAAAGCATGTGGATACGGAATTATACATAGTGAGCTCAAGCTGTTTTATATTATATAAACTTATTAATATATTTTGTGTTAAATGTATTGTATTATTTTTCATAATTTTTTAAGGGTTAGAAATAAAGATTATGCCAATCCAGCCATGTTACATGAAAACAATTACTAGGGCATTTTGGGAAAGAATATTCTTCTGTGGATGTTAGAGAAAACCATACTGCTGAAAAGTGATTCAGTAGTATTGCTTGACTGATGTACATCCAGGGAAGCCAAGGTCACAAATTCAAATATTACGGGGGATAGTCTCAAGTTATTTAGGCAGAACATGAAGGCAGTGTGTCAAAATGGCCTTGAGATAGGTGTCCTGGAGAAGAGGGAGTAATGATTCTGTCATATGTAATGTTCAAAGCCATGCAAAACAATCACAGCTATTAAAATTCTCTGGTTATAAGAATTTCACAGAGGCTTGAAAGTCAAAGAACTAGGACATCTCTCTTTGCCATTTCTCAGACTTGTGAGCAAAGACTGGAATAACGAAACCTACGTAAATTTCTCTAAAATGTCTTAGGGCCTCTGTTGCAGCAGTTTTTCATTCAACTGGATTTTATTTTTTCCTGGAGCAGATTCTAGAATTACTTACTGGATGACTTAAGACATCCCTCCCCAACCCACTACTACCCAGGGAAACACTGATCTGCTTGATGTCAAGATAGATTAGTTTTCATATTACTAAAAAATTATTCAATAGAATCATATACTATGTACTCTTTTTAGTCTGTTCTCTTCTACTCAGCAAAAGTATTCAGTCATGTTTTTTGTGTACCAGTTATTTCTTCATCATTTAATTATTATTGCTGAATGGTTTTCCTTTAGAGATATACCATAGATTAATTACCCATTCATCTGCTGATAGGTACTTGGGTTGTTTTCAGCTTATACCTATTACAAATTAAGCTGCTATGAAAATTCCTATAAAATTCTTTGTGTGTTGAACACTTGTTTGTGAACTACTTTGCCATCCATAAATCCTTCCCAATCCAGTAAATTACTATTGGTAAAGTGTAAGTAAAAATCTTTTGCTATATTCTTTTTTTTATTGAATTTTTTTTATTAGTAAGTGTTAATAATTTTATATATTATATATAAGTTCTATATTATTCAAATATTTTCTTTCAGTCTATGGCTTGTTTTTCAATTTTTTAAGTAGTGTCTTTTAAAAAACAGATATTTTTCATTTTGATGAAATATAATTTATCATTTTTCTTATATGGATGGTGTTTTTGGTGGTGTATTTCAGAAATATTTGCCTAATCAAAGGCTATAAAGATTTTATCCTATGTTTTATTCTAAGAATTTTATATTTAAGTTTAATTTTCAGATTATGATTCATTTTGATTTATTGTTTTATGTTGCACAAGATACGGAGTTTCATCTTTTTGCATGTGGCTACCCAATTGTTCATGCATCAGTTTTTAGAAAAATTATCTTTTATCCACTACAATGTCTGAACCTTTGTAAAAAGTCAACTTATCATTTGCCTGTGGCCTATATATCTAATCTCTTTATTTTATTCTATTAATTTATTCGTCTGTCTTCATGCAAAGACCACTCTGTCTCAATCATTGTAGCTCTCTAACAAGGCTTGAACTCAACTAGTATAAATCTATTCTAAATTCTCTGCATTTTCATATGATTTTAGAATTAGTTTATCAATTTCTGAAAAAAAGCCTATTTAAATTTGATTGGGATTTTATTGGATCTATAGATCAATCTGGGAAGAACTGACATCTAAACAATATTGAGTCTATTGATCAATAAACATGGTATATCTCTCCATTTATTTAGGTTTTTTTAAAAAATTCTTTTAGCAGCATTTTATAGTTCTCTATGTGAAGATCTAGGACATTTTTGGTCATACTTATTTCAAAATATTTCATATTTTCTGATGCTATAAAAATGATATTGATTTTTTTTTTATTTCAATTTCAGATTGTTGCTAGTGTACAGAAATATAAATGATTCATGTATTATGACCTGGATTCTTGATAAACACACATTATTTCTAGAAGCTTTTTGGGTACTGTGGGGATAATAGAATAATTTAGTCAGGCTCTCTGGGCTCAGGTCTGGTTGGGGGTTGAGCAGCACATTTCTTGTAAATAAGTTTGTGTGGGTGGAGTTAGTGCACATGCGCACCCATGTATCTTTTTAGTTTGTTGCTATTGTGTGTTCTGCAGTTTGTCAAGCAGAAGCTGGCTGGTAGAGCTCTGCTGGCAGCTGATCAGTTTTTCTTTGGACTTTGCCAGTAGCAGTTGATTTTCTGAGTTTCTCTTTGTACTGCCTAGCTCTTAGATGTGTGTGTGTGCTGAATAAAGACTATTTCTACTTCAACCAAGGCTCCAAGGACCTTTTTGCTGGTTACCCAGCTCGTAGACCTACATGTGAAGGGTTTGCAACCCAGTCTGAACAATGGGCTTGAGGGGTCTGTGAGCTCCAGACCCAGCCCTAGCTCTACAGGTACAGTAGGATTTTCTGTTTGCTTTGTGTTGTCTTAAATAAAGTCAAAATGTTGTTTTAAATAAAGACAGATTTATTTCTTCCTTTCCTAGCTCTTTTTATTTCCTTGCCTTATGACACTGGCTGAGAACTCCGTTTTGGTATCATGAGATAAAATTGGTTTAACATGTGATAACCAATTAATGCATTTTCATATTCTTCATAGATTAAAAAGAGTAAATCTCATATGTTCATCTTCATAGATGTAATAAAAGCATCTATTCAACAATCTTTAGTAAAAGTACTCAGGCAGGGCATATCTGACTTGTTGCTGATCTTAGGGAGAAAATATTCAGTCTTCCATACTAAGTGTTATGATAGCTGTAGGTTTTTAATAGATGCATATTTCTTAGTTTGCCAATAGTTTCTATGTGTGTTGTGTGTCTGTGGTTTTTATTTTTTAAATCAAAGTAGATGTTGGATTTTGTATAATATCTTTTTCTTCATTTATATGTATTATTCTATTTTTTGTATTCTGGGTTTAATTTGCTTTTTCTTTTTTCTAGCTCTTAAAATCAATGCTTATGTCATTGTTATGAGACCTTCCTACTTTTCAAATATAGGTGTTTATTGATGTAATTTTTTCCTTGTAACCAGAATAAGTACTGTACCAAACTTCTCATAATGTTCTTGACAACTCCTTTCAACCAAGGACCACTAATAGTTTACCAAGTTGAACTAAGTTTGGTCTGTTGACTCATTGTAATGAGAGAGGCTGCTACCAGATTGAATTGTGTTCCCCAGAGTTCAATGTATTAGAAACTTAAACCCCACTGTGACAGTGTTAAGAGGGTGGGAAATCCTATTATGGTAATTGAAAGGTGGGGCCTTGAAGAGGTGATTAGACTGTGTAGACCAGGCCCTAGTGATTGGATTAATCCATTGATAGTTTAATGGTGGTTGTGGGCCTGGTTGTTATGGCTTTAAAAGGAGAGTGTGTGAGGAGGTTAATCTCTTTCTTTCTCTGCTCAAGCCATCCACCATATGACGCCCTACATTGCTGTGTAGAGTCACCGCTAAGAACAAGACCTTCACTAAATGTGTTCCCTAGACTTTGGACTTCCCAGCCTCTGAAACTGTAAGTGTTGCAGAATGAACTTGGCAAGGAAAACTTCAGACACTCGGAAGGTTGGAGAACCAGGAAGGTTATTACACTAGTGGAACCCAGGTGAACTCATGTTCCAAAATCATGGGACCCTGAGTGCAGGCAGGGTTGCAGTTTTATACTTTTCTTGGGCAGGCATGCAGGCTTCCTTATCGGTCCTGTCTGTATCTAGACAAAGTCACACAGACTGGGGACTTGAGCAGGCAGCTGTGCAGAAGCGATGTGACCCATTTTCACAGACTAGGGTCTTCTGTGGGCAGCTTCTCTGAAACAGGAAGGCCAGAAGGTTACAGAAGCTGAAGATGCAAACAACTGATTAACCACTAAACCAACTCTCAGGGGCTTTCTGCAAATAAGCACTTTCCAGCTGCAAGGTTACATGAACAAAGGGCCTTAGTTAAAATCACTATTTAGACCCCCAACATAAGCAGTACATACTATTTCTCTGCACATTACCTAATTTCAGGTATTTCTGTTATAAACAATGGAAATAAACTAATACAGAGGCCAAATTTAATGGGGAACCACCAGCTTTCTCTATATAAGGGTTAGAAAGGACTTATTTAGAAGTCAGGCATGTGTTAGTTGCTTTTGAAGAGGATTCAAAGAATTGGGACATTGATCTGGACTGAATGCTGTCAGGAATCTGCAATGGGGAAAGGAGGAGAAGTAACTTATGGTAGCCAGGATAAAATTTTTGATCATTTTTGAAGTTTGAATAATTTTCATGCATTTTGTCTGTATTCAGATCTAATTACAGAGTGGCCTTGTTTATTTCCTGACATCCCTTTCCTTAGAGCATTTTTCTTTGAAAAAGTTGTAAGTTCTTTCTCTTCCCATTTGAGATGTAAATCACTTTAAAAGCCTCTTGACAGTTTTGCAGCCCAGGAATGTCTTTCTCAAGGACCCGAGGGCCATCTATTTGAAATGTAATCATCCTGGAAGGTAGTGCCCCTATCTTCCAGTCTCTGCGGGAGGATAGGAGCCTAACTTCCATGGGTGCCAATTAGCAAACACCGATGGCTTAATCACAGAGAAAAACATTTGCACTCAGGAATAACTCAATGTGTTTCACGTATTCCATTGATCAGCCTCTCCTAATGTCTTCCAGTACTTTTCCACTGACTCACCCCAGTGCTTAACTCCCCACTGCCCTCATATGAGATTGGAAAAAATCAAAGCATTTTTTATACTCTTACATTCAATATGATATCACAATACAGAACACTTCTCCTCTGGTCATCAAAATGTGTGTGAGTCTTTCCCCACACTCCAAGCAATTCTTCAGCGGACAACAACTGGGTGTTCTACAGTTCATTTACTTCTGACACAACCTAGAGTTAGAGCCAGATCCCACAGGTTAAGGGATCAGTCCCACAAAACTGCCCCCCACTTCAGATGCTAATCACAAGTCCCATGTTGTGACACGTACTTCCATTTGACCAACTATAAATTGGGATTCTCATGATCCCTTCCTCAGGTTCTACTAATTTGCTACAGCTGCTCACAGAGCCCAGGGAAACACCTTACTTACATTTATGGGTTTATTATATTAATAAAGGATATTTAAAATAATACAAATGAACAGCCAGATGGAAAAGATGCATAGGGCAAGGCATATGGGAAAGGGCATGAAACTTCCATTCCCTCTTCTGGGCACCTCCACATATCCAGCAATCTGGAAGCTCTCTGAATCTTGTCCTTTTAAGTTTTTATGGAGGCTTCATTACATCGGCTTGATGAATGTAACATTGGCCATTGAAAACCAAGTCAAGCTTTAGCTCCTTTCCCCTTACTGGAGGTCAGGGTGTGGGACTGAAAGTTCCAATCCTCTAATCACATGGTTGGTTGCCCTGGCAACCAGTCCCCATCCAGGAGCCCACTAAGAGTTATCTCATTAGAAAAAAAGATGCTCCTATCACAGAGGATATTCCAAGGGATTTAGGAGCTCTATGTCAGACTCTATCACTCAGGAAATTACAAAGGTCTTAGAAACTCTGTGTCAGAAACCAGTGTTAAAGACTAAATATTAGGGCAAAAGATTAACCTAGCTCCCCCATCTACAAGGGTTTTAAAACTCTGTCTGAGAAACTGGGGATGGAGACTAAATATATATCCCTGTTCCCTACCTCACCCTTTGTTTTAGCAGAGTTGAGTTCAGACAGAGTTCTCAACTCTTGCCTCTGCTGCAGTATTCTTGCCTAGTCTTCCTTACCTGTCTGACTTTGTCTGGTGAGAGTTTTGCTTTGGCAACTCACCTTACCATTGAGAGAAAAATATAGTATTACTGATCATATCACTTCACAGTGTTTTTGGCAAGTCAAAGAGCTTAAAATACTTCTGTCATATTCTCATAAGAATTTGATTCCATCTCTATCATTTATCCTCAAATGTTTTCCAGTTTTATTTTATTCTTTTGAATTCAGGGGGCTGAGACAGGACTCAGGGTTCTAAGGAGAAGTTGCTCAATGTAGAACAGAAAGAAAGGCTAAATTCCAAATCCTTAAGTGTACAAATCTAGCATTTCTTTCTAATTATAATTAGCTTTGCCTACTGTGGCCTAATTTAGTAATGTATTATTTCTTTTCTTCCTCTTTTTAGAAATTCCTTTAACCCATTCTTCTTTATTCTATATTTGCACTTTTACTTGCTCTTTTGGAGTTCATTATTTGGCTCTCTAATGTGGGTGAATTCTTTTGGATTTTAAATTGTAAGCTCACTTAATGCATCATTTTGTCAGAAAAGATTGGCTTGATCTTGATTTATTTATTAAAGTTATCAATAAGGATTTGGGAAAAACAACCTTCTTCAAGACTTATGACTCCTGTGTTACATTCTGCCAGATATAGCAACTATCGTGTACTGAGTGTTTACTTTGCACCAGGTACTTTGTAGAGATGGTCTTATTTAATTCTCACAAGGACTGTATGAAGAGGATACAATTTTTCCCATTATTCACACAAGGAAAATAAGGATGAAGAACACACTTGTCTTAAGTACAAGAGCCAGCCTTGGAATAAGGCTTATTTTCTGCCACAGGTTATACTTCCAACCACCTTGGGACACTGTCTCTCTTCTTTCCTTCCTTTCCTTCATTTCCTTCTCTCTGCTTACACTACCTACTCTGTTTCCTTTTTCTCTTTCCTTATTCTATGTTAGAGACTAGAGGAGACAACAAGGAATTGAGCAGAGACCCTAATTTTAAGTAATTTGCAGGCTCATTTTCCTTAAATCACAGTGTTGTGTATGCATTTTAACACTCACTAAATATTTTAAGTAAAGCAACAAATAAAAAATATTCACCTCTATTTACCCTAAAGAGAGGATAAGTTTTCCCATCCCATGTTTTCAGTTATAATAAACTATTATCTAATCTTTTTTTACAATGCACTCATATTTTAGAACTCTAAGTCAGCTGTTATTTAGGACTACTTTATTCTGTAACCTGATATCTTCATTTTATATTATAAAAATTATAAAGACATATTTTAGATTATAAGCAATTTGTGACAGATAGGAAGATTTTCAGAAGGATTTGATGTGGAAAATACATATTTGAACAGTATATGCCTGGTGGGCAATTTTAAAATAGCTTTTTGAAAATAATTGACAGTAGGAAAATGAAAACTACAAAATTTACACATGGCAGCAAGTTAATAAACCAAGAAAAAAATTTCCTTTCACAATGAATCATAGATAATTAATTTCTTGAGTGAATCTGAAAAAAAAAAATGGCATGGTTTGAAAGAGAAAAGGAATGTGGTAAATTGAGTGAATCAGGCGGTTAATTTCGTTTTTTGCACCGAGGGATTTTTTGAAGTGTTAAATATTAGCATTGTAATAAACTTTCTATTTCTTTAAAGTTCCATGATTTCTTGGAAATGTAAATAAAAGGAATATAATTAGGCAAAAGAAAATTAACTATATATTAAATCAGGAGAAATTAGTCTCTGTTAAGGAGAAATTTCTTAAAATGAAGAAATAACACACAACTTTAAAGAAGAACTAAGATTTAATGCTTTGTGTTTTGATTTCTTTAGCTGGATCCATTTTACCAAAGAGAGCCTTTATAAAATCATAGCAGATTTGCTATGGTAATTGTGTTTAAGTCGCTGTTTATCTGAAACAATTTGTCTGTCTAAATTAGTATCACTCTGCCTTTTTAGAGCCTTGTAAAAATTCATCAGTCTAAATTTATTCATTTATAAGGTGTGGAATATCTGACTGTACTTTTTAAAAATTTGTACCTTCATAAAAGCTTTAATACATCCAACTTTAACAGAATTGTTCCTCTATATATTTTGAGGTAAATGGGAATGTCCCTTAGGAGACTTTTCAAAAACACAGATTCAGAGCAATTTTGGAAAACTGTGCCTGATAACTTCTATGATTCCTAAATTGGTTGTATTCAAAAAAGATGTGAGGACACATATTTATCTGCATCTTAAAATAAAGGCAAGCATTTGATTGCTTATATTTTTTCTCAAATACAACATAAAAAATGAGGACAGGTAAGTCTTGCCTTTAAAATCGTACATAACTTTAATAACTGCAATCTATTGAATCGAAATTCTTTGCTAAGCATTATGTTGAACACTTTATACATAATTTCTATTTAAGCCTTCCATCATACCTGTGAAGATAATTACTTCTGTTACACCTATTTTATGAATTAATAAAGGAATGTTCAGAATGAATGTAGTATCTACCAATAGTAACATAATTAGAATATTAGTTAGTAATTACATTTAACTGCAAATAACAAATCTGGAAAACAGTGGCTTAAGTGAAATGGAGATTTTATTTTTCTCACATGGAAGTTGGGAAGTAGGCATCTTGAACTGAGGTGGTAATTTCATGATGCCATCGGGATTCTGGACTTTTATGTTTTTATCTGTTCGATTATCTTTGGCATGTACTCTCTGGTTCATAATCGAAAGTCAGTTGCTCCAATTTTAGCACCTAGTTTTCTTTGCAGAGAGGAAGAAAGGAAAGACAAAAGTAAAAGTATTTTACTTAAGTAATTCTTCTCCCTTTAACTAACTCCTCTAGATCTTCTGCTTTAAGAAGAGCTTCCCAGAAGCCCCATCCAACAACTCTTAAATCTCATTAACCAAAAACATGTCACATGCTCACCTTAATATGGGAAGAAAGCTGAGAAATGCAGCTTTTTGTATGAGAAATTTGCTGCCACCAAAATAAAAAACTAATAAGGAAGATATTAAAGGAAGAAGAGAGAGTAAGATAGAAAGGAGAATAAGGAAGAAAGAGAAGGGAAGAAAGAGTTTTTTAAAATTTTTATTAATTTTATTTTTGTTTTAGAAAATCAGAAATATTAACCCTAAGTTTTTAAGAGACCAAGCTAGGACTTAAAGCCAAGTTTTTCTAATTCTAAACCTAAGGTTATTAACTGCTAAATTATAGAGTATCACTTGGATTTCCTGGGATTTAGGTGTAGTAAAAAATACTTGAATGTAATATAGTGAGGTTCAATAAACACTGAGTGTCCCATTATGTGAATCTCATTAAAAACATGGCTGGATATAAAAAATATGTGGCATTCCCATTCCTCTGTCCCCCCTTCAAATTGCAAAATGTAAGGCATATGTAATCTGGTACACATCTACTGAGAACACAATCTTAAAACCTTAGGGATGTGAGACATATGCTCTGAAGGTGTAAGGGAAAATTGTCTTCATGTGCATGATTGATGTTTAAGACATCGATAGATAAATTGATGTATCATGATCTCCATTTTCTCATTTTTGTAAAGATGCAATCCTTTCTCTGCAGAATTGCAAGGGGCAAAGTAACTGTAAATGCTCATATTTATTCTAACTTATATTTTGTTTTCTTTGACTTATAAACTCATATACCCGACTTTAACCGAGTCCACTGAATTATGGTAGACTTGAAGTCATTGTAAAACATTGAGGTTATAATTTTTTTTTTCTTAAGTGTTAAATCAAGGAGTTCAGAAAAATAATAGGGATGCTAACTAGCTGTTAGAAGGCATGTGGAAGTGAATTTGTGAACTCTTTTCCAAAATACAACAGAAAAATATAGAAATAAGAAAAGCATTGCTTTTTTATATTTTAAGAAAATTGGCAGTTTAGAAAATTCACTGAGGCATTTTTATCTTCTAAAATTTAGGTAGCTATGTTGGTAAATATAAGTTCAAAACCTATTTATTTTTAAAATTAATATCAAGTATATATTAAAAATTTAAAAATCTATTCTATTTTCATTTATACAAAAAATATTGGTAAAGCTTATATTCTGGTCAAGGCAAGAGTGTTACATCGTGACAGACACAGATTCTAAGTTATAGTTATGAGTTCTTACCTGCTGTAATTGTATATGAAATAATATTGCTGACAAAATAGGCTGCAAACGACATGATGTAAGAGATATGTCTCATTTCTTATAGTTGTTTGCAGCATTTACATTGTTGCTGGCATATAGTAAGAATTCAAGAAATTAATTAATAGATAAATTAATAACTTACTTTTTAAAATTAATTGGTGACAGTTTATTTAAATAGCCAGATCATATGACATTTAAAATTAGCACAGATAGCCTAGTTGATATAACATTGTTTCTATTTAGTACAATATAAGATTTCTTGAATCCCGTTTAATTGTGTTTTAATATAGTCTACATGTATTTATGTACTTATTTTGCTAATTCTTTTTCTTCCTTTTTTACCCCCATTTATGGAGACCTGTCTACTTGCTGAGAATTAATTTACTTTAGATTTTACTATATTCTGGTTCAGGTTAAGGGCAACATTGTTTAAATCTTTTCCATTCTTTTCAAAATTTGTAAATCAAGCAATTAGAAGCAAGGCACATATCTATTTATTGACTGCAATGCTGGAAAGTTTCATTTTCTTCATTACTTGCTGTATCAACTAAATGGACTAAGAAGTTTTTCTATGATAAATGGAGTTTTTTTGTTTTGTTTTGTTTTTTAAATGCTGTGAGGTCCCTCAATTTGAGCACAGAGAATAGCGTTAGCTAAAGCATTTTTGCTAATTTAAGTAACAAAAGCTCCACAGTCATAAAATTGCAATTAAACTTCTGGATCTCCTGGTTGGAAAAATATAATCCTTTTGCAAAATTAAAACAAACAATACTAACATGGGATGTTAAATGTGATAAACAACTGATAAATTATTCAACACTTGGCATTGCTGGCAGATCTACAAATTGTAATGAGTTTCCCTAATTTGACTTTAATACCTGTAGAGCTAGGGCTGGGTCTCTGGTGCTCACAGACCCCTCGAGCCTGTTCACAGACCCTTCACACGCAGGTCTATGAGCTAGGTAACTGGCAAAAAGGTCCTTGGAGCCTTGGTTGAAGTAGGAACAGTCTTTATTCAGCACACACAACACTATGCGGTCCACAGAGAAACTCAGAAACTCCACTGCTACCGGCAAAGTCCAAAGAAAAACTGAAACTGAGCAGCTGCCAGCAGAGTAAACATGCTCTATTGTTAGACACGAGCTCTCTGCCGCCAGCCTGCTTCACAAACTGCAGAACACACAATAGGAATTACCTAGAAAGATACATGGGTGCACATGCACACTAACTCCCCCCACACAACTTGTTTATAAGAAATGTCAAGGGAGCCTGACTAAATTATTTTATTTTTCCCACAATATCAAATTATATTTATCTTATATTTTCATTGAAAAGTGATTGTTAGCAAAACAATAAGTTTTCACAAATGTATACAACTTTATGACCAATGTTATAATAAAGGTACAGAACAGTTCTAATATTTTCCTTTTCCTGTATGGATGAGTCCTCCTACATAATAGTCAGATTAGGCAAACTTCTCTCAATTCCAAGGAAGTAGAAAAGGATGTGTAAGACGAGGCTGGACATTCACCATAAAATTATACTGGGATAGGTGTCAGCAGGAGGAAACATCTGCAGATGCTAGCTCAATGTGGACATTCTTCATATTTGACCTAGAGAGGAAAGAGAAAATAATGGCATGAAGAAGATTATGTTTTCATGAAAATTTCTGCAGCTTACTCTCGGCCATTCTACTTCCTTGATTACTGGTCTTCCTTTGTGTCTGACGTAATAAGGTCAAACTTTGAGTTAACCTCATTAAGAGGAACTAACTTCTTTTATACTGTCCATACCAACAGAGGCCTATTGCTAAACATGTTTCAAAGTTAAAACAAATCATCAAATGAAAATGTGATTTCTTAGTCAGTTGCCAAGAACAATCATTCCATTTTTTAAATTTTCACTCTGCTCACAGGCTTTGTTCTTCTTACACTGTTACAGTTGTCTAGTTTAAGAGAAGCAGGATAGCGTGCTATTTAAAAATGAGAGCACTGTATTAGTCTGCTTTCTGTTGCTTAGCACTGAATAATATTCCATTGTCTGAATGTACTGAAATTTATTTATCCGTTCACCTACTGAAGGACATCTTGAATGCTTCCAAAATCTTTGTGTGAATATAAGTTTTTAACCAATTTGGATAAATACCTAAGAGTATGATTGCTGGATGCTTTGGTAAAAGTATGCTTAGCTTTGCAAAAAATTGCCAAACTCTCTTCCAGGGTGGATGTACCATTTTGTATTCTCATGAGCAATGAATGGGAGTTCCTGTTGCTTCACATTCTTGCCAGACTGTGGTGTTATCAGTTTTCTGGAATTTTGCCATTCCAATAGGGGTGTAGTTATATCTCATTGTTGTTTTAATTTCCATTTTTCTGATGACCTATGATATTGAGCATCTTTTCGTGTTCTATTTGCCATCTGTATATTTTCTTTGGTGAGGTGTCTTAAAAATATTGGCCCACTTTTTAATCATTTTTGTTTACTTTTTTTCTTATTGTTTAGTTTTAAGAATTCTTTGTATACTAAATGTAAAGCTACATGACCACACCAGTTGTAGCGCTAGGCTAATGTTGGAATCCTGCTGATGTCACCAATTGTCAAGCTCTTTTACCTGCCCATAAGCCTGCCGACTGGACCAATTGTCAAACTAGGGCTGGGTCTGGAGCTCACAGACCCCTCAAGCCCATTGTCCAGACTGGGTCACAAACCCTTCAAACACCAGGCTGGGTCATAAACCCCTCACATGCCAGGCTGGGTCACTAGACCCTTCACACACCAGGCTGGGTCACCAGACCACTTACACACAGGTCTGTGAGCTAGGTAACTGGCAAACAGGTCCTTGGAAGCCGTAGGTTGGAAAGCATGGCTGAGTAAAGTGGCATCTACCCAAGGCAGTAAAACTCCAGCCAAGGTGGTGGTGCCACACAGGTGCACTAACTCCACCCACACACAACCTGTTCACAGCAAATGCTCAGCAAAATTCTGAACATCTGAGGAGCCCTGACCATTTTCCTATATTTTCTCAACACTAAAGATAACAGTTTTTATCAGTTACCTTGAAGAGGTGAATGGATTGTAGGACCATGTACTCGTGGATGGATTAAAAATGGCTGTCAGGGGCATGGGTTGGAGGGCTTTAAAAGAAGAGAGAGGAGACTCTCTCTCTCTCTTCCGCTCTCTGCTCTCTGCTCCACCATTTTCACAATGTGATACCCTGCCATCACAGAAGTCACCACCAAAGGAAGCCTTCACCAGATGTGTTCCCTGGACTTTGGACTTCCTAGCCTCTGACACTGTAAGCAAATACATTTTGATTTCTTTATAAATCACCAAGTTTGGTTATAAGCAAGAGAAATGGACTAATACAGAAAATTGATACCACAGAATTGGGGAGTGGCTTATAAAAGTACTCAAAAATGTGGAAGTAGCTTTGGAACTGGGTGTTGAGGAAAGGCCTGAGGAATTTGGAGGAACAGGCTAGAAAAAGCCTAGATGCTGATAAAAGTTTAGAAGACAAGAAAACCAGGGAAAGTTTGGGATGTTTTAGAGACTGGATAAACGGTGATGAGCAGAATGCTGATAGAAATATGGACTAGAAAGACCATTCTAAGGAGGTCTCAGATGTAAATGAGAAAGGACTTATTGGAAACTGAGGCAAAGATCACCCTTGCTGTGAACTGGCAAGGAACTTGTCTGCATTGTATCCATGCCTTAGGACTTTGTGGAAGTTGGAACTTAGGAGTTGTGAACCAGAATATTTGGCAGAAGAAATTTCTAAGCAGCAAAGCATTCAGGCTACTTGCAACAGCCCATGTTTAGTAATGGCAGAAAAGGCATAATGTAAAGCCAGAATTTAAAAGGGAAGCAGAACGTAAAGATTTGGAAAATTTGCAGCCTGTCCCTGTGGTAAAGAAGCAGAGAGCATTTTCAGAAGAAAAATGCAATGTTGCTAAAAAGATTTGTGCAAAGGGAATGGATTATCAAGAGAAGGGGAAAAAGGCCCTGAAGGCATTGCAGAAGTCTTTGGGACCAACTTTTCCATTTCAGGCCCAAAGGCATAGGGAAACAAAACGGATTAGGGGAATAGGCCTGAGGCGCCCTCCATGGACTCACCGCCCAGTACCACCTCAGGTAGCTGCTTCTGGTATGAGCACCCCAGCTGCTTTAGCTGCTATTGCCATGGCTAAATTGGCCCCAGCTTTGGAAAATACAAGCTGGAAGCCTTGGCAGCATCCACATGATGTTATTTTTGCAGGCTCACAGAATGCCAGAGCTGGTAGAGGCTTGGCAGCCTCCACCTCAATTTCAAAGGATGTATGGAAAAGTCTGGGGGCCCAGGAAGAGATCTGTTGCAGGGGCAGAGTCACTGCATAGAAACTTCACTACAGCAATGCCAAGCATAAACATGAGGTTGGAGTTGCAGCAGAGAAACCCCAGCAGTGCCATGCCTAGTGGAGCCATGAGAGCGGGACTGCCATGGAAACCCCAGACTTGTGGAGCTATCAGAGTGGAACACCAACCTGGGAGAGCTTAAGTATTGCCTGAGAGCAGGAAAGACATAAGAGAAGGGCAGTCTGAGGATTTGAGGACTCAAACCCCACAGCAGTGTGCAGAGGACATTGAACATGGAGTCAAGGTACATGACTTGCCAGCTTTGAGATTTAATGCCTATCCTGCTGGGTTTCAGACTTGTTTGAAACCTGTAACCCCTTTCTTTTGGCCTATTTCTCTTTTAAATGGGAATATGTACCCTACGTTTGTTTCACCATTGTATCTTGGCAGTAGTAACTTGTTTTGAATTTGCAGGTGAGACTTTGAACTTTGGAATTTTGAGTTGAAACAAGTTAAGACTTTGGGGATGGAATGAAGGTATTTACCTGTGAGAAGGATATGAACTTTGGGAGCTAGGGGTGGAATGCTGTGGATTGAATTGTGTCCCCCAAGGTTCATTTATTGGAAGCTTAACCGCCACTATAACTGGTGAGGGTTGGAAATCCTATTATGGTAATTGAGAAGTGGTGCCTTGAAGAGGTGATTATATTGTAGGACCATGCTGTAGTGAATGAATTAAAAATGATGGTCAGGGACATGGATCAGAGGGCAATAAAAGAAGAGAGAGGAGAATCTCTCTTTCTTGCTCTTTCTGCTCCACCATTTTTGCAGTGTGATACCCTGCCACTACAGAAGTCACCACCAAAAAAAGCCTTCACCAGATATGTTCCATGGACTTTGGACTTCCTAGCCTCTGAAGCTGTAAGCAATAAATTTTGTTTCCTTTATAAATCACCCAGTTCCATGTATTTTGGTATAAGCAACAGAAATGGACTAATACAATCCCTCTCACTGTTTCTGTGGGACTTGCCTGATGTTGTCAGATAGGCACCTGTTTTATCTGTAATAGAAATGGTCCATCTGCGTTGCTTTCTCTTGCTAGGTCAGGGATGGAAGAACTCTTCTTCTGTCATGGGAGGGTGCTGCCAGACACCCTACTGCTATGCTGTTCCTTTATTCCTGGAGTCTCTAAACAGTTTGCCTTCCTCTCACCTAGTATCAGAGTTCTCCTTTGGTTATCTCTAATACTGTTTTCAAGGTTCGTAGTTGTACTTAAGAGGTAGAAGCAGAAAGAGACGTAATTCCCCAGACTATGAGTTGGGTAATAATGGTCTTGTTGGGGAGTGATGGAGATGGTTATCCTGCTCTTTTTTCATTGAGAACCAGCAAGCAAAATTCTACCTTCAATGTGTCTTGACTTCTGTTAAAAATAATTTATTGGATATTTTTGAGAGTCCTTTTAAGACAATGCACTGGGTAATAACAGATCAGGTACAGAGAGAGGATAAATAACCAGTGATTCTTTTTCTTTGTTATCATATCATTCTTGAAGTCAGACAAACCTGTGTTCTTCAAATTTTCATCCTGTTCATGAAAAAAAGTTAGAATAATGTAATTTGATCCTAGAATATTTTGAAGACTTAATATTAGATGTTTCTAAGGCTTAAAGAAAATATTAATGACTGAGAAAAATAATTATGCTAAGGAGGAGAGAAATGAACAGGTCACAATTGGAAAATTTTACATAGAAATTCCTTTTTTAAAAAATGGACCTAAATCCTTAAGCTTTTTACTCCAAAATTTTAATTGTTTCACCAAGGAGACTTCCTCTCTCATTTGGGAATTAAAAGGACAGGAGAGACTCTTAACTACCATAAAATGGCATTGAAAACTGACAAAATATAAGCCAAACTATACTGTGTGGCTAGACAAGAGTGATGGAAACAAGAAATTGAGCTGAATCTCAAAGAGAAATGAGCCCTTCAGAGAGAAGAAACAAGCCATGCCTACTCCATATTTGCTCTAAGCCTTGCCTACTGATGCCTGGTTTGGATTCCTGCAGACTTGCTGAGGACTGAGAGACTTTTCAAGGGTGAGGAGAAATTGTCGAAACTTAAAGGATAGTGAAGGCTGGCTATAGAATGAAAGAACTGCAAATATAATGTCACATCTTTCCATTAAGTAACTCTATGTCCTTCCCACCCCCCATTTCCTAGAAGTTTGCTATGGAAGCGACAAACCTAGTCTTGATTGGATTCTAGGACCCTGTTGAACTGAATCCAGAGATTAGCCAAAGATATTTGAAACTACAGCCACCCTTCCCAGCTTAAATTCAAAGAAAAGATCAAATTGGCTGTAGAAGAGAATAAAGATGCAAGCAATAGACCTATGTACATATAATCAATTGATTTTCAACAAATGAACCAATGCAATCAATGAAGAAAACAAAATCCTTTTCCGTAAGTAATGCTGAGACAATGCTAAAACAACCAAATATCCATAATATTTTTTTGACTATTTAACATCTTCCAAAAGGTAAAACTGAAATACATCACAGGCCTAAATGTAAAAGTTAAAACTATAAAACTTCTAGAAGATGTTGACCTGGGAAAAGAACCTGAGGCATTGGTAAAATATTAGAAAGTTTATTTGACCCAATATGTGTGACTGATATTGGTCGATACATGTGACCAATATGTGCATCCAGGGAAGACATATTCAAGAGGCTCTGAATTATGCATTCTAATTTGTAGACCAGGTTTTAATAATTTTTATAATCACAGAAAAGGAGAGAACAAAAGGAAAGAGTAGGGACAGCCCCTCAATCAGTACATTAGTTTTTTTTTTTACTGGTTACGTTAAATAGGTCAGTGATTTGCAGAAGCTTTTTAGTTTGATATAATCCCATTTGTTTATTTTTCCTTTGGTTTCCCATGCTTTTGGGGTCATACTCATGAAGGCTGTGCCCAATCCTATGAACCAGCCCAAATGTCCATTATCAGATGAGTGGATAGGAAACTGTGGTATATCTGCACAATGGAATTCTACTCTGCTAGAAAAAAGAATGAAATACTGCCATTCGCAGCAACATGGAAGGGCTTAGAAAAAATTATATTAAGTGAAACAAGTCAGGCACAGAAAGAGAAATACCACATGTTCTCACTTATTTGTGGGAGCTAAAAATAAGTAAATAAATAAACAAATGGGAAGGTGGAGAAGAAGACACAACAATCACAATTCCTTGGACTTGTTAAGACAGGCAAACAGATATGATGTTGATGGAGGGGGGAGAGAGATGGGGAAGGGACGATTTGGCAAAGGGACATGAAAATCAACTACATTGTATATTGATAAAAAAAAGTTGGTGATTGGTACTTGGTTATATCCTATGTACAGATGTATGAGAAAGGGTTACAAGAAATAGTTTCAGTGTTCCTAAGTTAATATATAGCTTATTTATTCTTCAGTAAGTCTGGATTTAGGTTAAAAACACTTTGTGGTAGCAGTTTCAGAATGTGGAGACTTAACTCTTGCCCCATTTCAGACCCCCAAGGCTTTTAAAGTTTTAGCTAACCTAAGTCAAAGCAAATTTCTGGTTTATCAAAGAATATACGGAGTAATAACTTTGTGACCTGAAACATAAGCAGCTCTATGACCAAATATTTTTACTCCTAGGAATCTATTCAAGAAAAATGTGAATATATTTCTAAAAAAAATGTATCTGAATGTTCATAGCAGCTGTATTTGTAAAAACCAAAAACTGCAAAAAAACTAAATTTCTACCAAAACGTTACTAGATGCCAAATTGATCATACTTACATGACAGGGTGCTACTCAGGAACAAGGGGAAAACCCATGATTCATATAACAGCACGGATATATCACAAGATATGCTAAGTGAAAGAAATCAAAACAAACAAGTCCATATTATAAAGTTTTACTTATTTGAAATTCTAGAACAGAAAAGCTAAGTTATTAGAGGCTTACCATGAGTTTTCTGATAAGATGAGGTAAGAAACTACGTAAGTGAAGAGCGTAAGTGCCAGGACATATACAATGAAAAACCAAAAATATTGTGTTATCGGATAGTAGGGTATCTTTCTCACATTTAATAATTAAAAAAAAATTTTTTTGATTGGTAAATTCATTTACAAACTTAATTTTTCTTTCATGCTTCAGTCAAATGCATTGTTTTCTTCACAGAAAGGGGAAAAAAAAGAACTCTCTAATTAAATATTCAGAATTTATCACTTTTGATAATCTTGAGTGCACTGAGTAACACCTGCCATGGATGTTTACATATCCCAGAAGGTAAAGCATTAAAATCGTTATACTAGAGCATCTCGATTTTAATTGGATTAGCAACTTCAACCCAAGTAGTGATAGAGTTTCCATGAAATTAAAAATGACAGTTATGAATAGTCTGATGGATATTTGTGGGTTAATTTAAATACCCCTTGGAGAATACTAAAGGAAATGCTTTTCTTCTTTTTTAATTTAAAAGAGTTGGCAAAGCTATATTGGCTTATTAAAGGGAAACAAATGACTTGAAAGGAAGGAACCTGGATTTCCGTTCTGTTTCCAATAACTTTGGATTGGACATTTAAGCTATAAGGAATATATTCCAAACAGATTCCACCACTAACTCCATCTTCAGATGCCAGCGTATTGCCTATAGGCCTGGCTCACTTGACAGAAACTTCTAGATAAGTGGGGTACACTTTAAATGATAATAGTAATAATATAATAGCTTATCATTTATTTTTGAGCTATTATTATTTTCAAAGCTTGCTGCCATTGCATTTTAACATGAATTATCTCATTTAAACTCTAAACTTTCTGAAGGCAGAACTATGGGAAAACTGAGCCCTAGAGAAATAACTCACTTTCTTCAAGTCCAAAGCCGAAAGATAAAGGTAGAGCCAGGCTTCACACCCGTGTTCATCATGCTCCCAAGTCCTTATAATAACTGCATTCTCAGCTTGCCCAGGCTTGCCTGGAACTATAGTAGCAAACATTTTCCCCTTCTTTCTGGTAGGGAGTGTGCTCTGTTCTGCTCTGACTGATTTGGAAAGATTAAGTTGTCCATTAGCCCATTCGTTTCATTCTGCTCCCTTACCTTGAGAAGCTAAATGGCACCTTCAGAAACCCAAGGGCTTACGATGCTGCAGCTATTTTACATTTCCTCTGAGTCTACTTCTGGAATTGTCCTGTGAGTTTTTTGGTCCTTTCCAGACTCTTATTTATCACTGCAGATATCCCTAAATTTTCTGTGCCTACCTTCAATTCCCAGTATCCTTAACAGTACCCCAGATCTTTTATTGCCTCCTGTGACAAAAAAGGAGATGGTCTCTGTGTGTTGTTTCCTACATTTTTAAAACTGCATTACTGCTATCTATGACTCTACCTCACAAAGCTGCTGAGAGAATAAATGTGATGATGTATGGAAAGTGCTTTGAAATTTTTAACACTCTTAATTTTCTTGTCTCTCAGTTGGAGCGGATTGGGCTAGATAATCTCTTAAGGTTCCCATGGCTCAGTGATTCTATTATCTGTAATTTATGAACTTGCTATTCAAATTCTTGATTTGGATCCAAATAATTTAGTTTATGCTGAGGCAGAATCTAATAAGCATTACATAAACTGATGAATACTTAGAATAAATTTAAAGGAATTCAGAAAACTCTTTAATAATTTTCCAAGCTGTTGCTTAGCTCAGCATAGCATAGTTTAAATGTCCTCTATTTTCTTCAAATTGGTCTAAGTAGATAACAATAGCTCACTTTAAAGTCATTAGGTCATCAAGAAATATTAAATAATAGAGAATTTCTCTTCTTTTTTTTGCTCAGTCTCTGCTTGATCAAATGCCTAAAAATAGTTCAATTTGGCGTATAAATGGATATTGTAAAAAGGTCTTTTCAGTTCATCTGATCCCAAACTGAACATCTTTAATTCAAACACTAAAGTTTGGGCATTACATGATAGAAATAATGTTCATGGCTGAACAAGTTAGAGTTCAATAAAATAACACTGTCTCCTACCATTTGGTATTTTGGTTATGCTTTTATTCTATAGGATATTATAGTTTGATTTTTGTGAGAACAAAGTTGTTCTGTTGTCTCCCTTTTCCAAGTATAAAAACTTACCTCCCCCCACTCAATGTACTTAACATTTAGCTTTCTTTTATGAAATATGAAAATTTTACAGAGAATTTTTACAGTCGACTCATCACTTCCTTCAAATAAATAAGTTAAGGTGCAAAAAGCTAGCAGAATAAAAGATCCTTGCAAGTGAAAGTTCTTTGTACTCTCTGCCTCACCATTCTTAAATATGGTAGAAATGATGAACTTCTTACAAATATAGCTACTGGGTTTAAAAACATACACACAGTATGTTTTTATCTTCAACAAATATTAGTGCTTAGTTATTTCTTTTCAACTGAGAAAGAAGTAATTCATTGTTATGAAACTTTTTAATGAACTTTGATTTCTACTGGCTCTGTGAACACCTTGACCTTGTGATAGATAGAATTTAGTTGCCACTGATTTTCCCAATTTAGAAAGATTCTATTGATGTCATCTCATAATAAAATGCCATTAAAAATATATTCAATTGCATAAATTAAATATTATATGTATTATTTAAATTCAGAACCTAGGTTTCATTAATGTGAGATTGAAAAAAGAGAGGGAATTAGAAATGGGACATATGTTAACAATATAGGTATCTTCTAAAATCAATCATATGATACATACTTTCCCAAGAATATGTTAGGCGTCCTATTACCCTATTTCAACATGGATCGGACATATAAGAACTGTGACAGTCCTTCTTTTACCTGTGAACAGATCTGAAATAGATGAAATAATAATAGTTACTATTTATTGAACACATATATGTACTAGAAAATAACATTATCTTTAATCATTGCATTAATTCCTCCAAGTAGGAGGATTTTTATCTATTTTCAGATTGGGAAACTGAGGTGAATAAAATTAATGGCTTATCAAGATTTTACACCTAGTGAGGGACAGAGGCCCACTTCAGATCTACATCAGTCCAAATGCAAAACTCATGCTTGTTCCATTTCTGGCCACCATTGTCATTCTGGGCTTAGGGATTACGAGTATAAACTGATAGTTGTGGATATTAGATTCAATTATCTCTACTTTTCTGTACATGTAAAGTCCAGATATCTAAGCAACAGTTACAGTTTTTATACAGTCTCTCTGACAGATGAATACAAATAAACTGTGCTAATGAAGAACCTACCTTCAAAATGCAGTTGGAATAGTTTTAGGAGTGAGTTTGGTTCAAGTACTGGCTATGCCTTTTAGTTTGCACAATGATTATGTGCAAGATTTGGAAGCTCAAAGTGCTAAATTTTCTCATACCCAGACCTGGCAAATAAGCCTACAAAAATCGAGATGATGGTAGATAATACAAGCTATATACTCCTCCCCTTCTACTGACCCTTCTCTGTCTCATACTGTCCTTCTATTTAAATATATGAATTGTCTAATAGGGTCAAGAAAGGGCCGTGGCTTTAGTTCTGTTTTGTGATGTTGAAGAAGTCACAAACTGCCAGCACTTCTGTTTTACCACCTGTAAAAACAGGATCTTAATGGTTGAAACCATACACCATACTGTGAAAACAAGTGCAGTCATGTTGTCAAAGCAAGATGCATTCGGGAAGACAGGAGCCACGTGCGATAATAAACAAAAGCAACAATAGCATTTAAAATTTTATTTACAAGATATTCACTAAAGAGATTTGGATGGCTGTCGTTTGGAATGTATCGTTCTTTAATGAAAAACAAACACCTGCCAGTATTCTTTAAAGTCCAGGTCAGCAAATGATAACTACTTTAATATATCTGTTGCATTCTTTGCAAATTAACAGTAAGCTATTTGAAAAATGAACTGGATGGTAATGGTGCTGGAAGGAAATGAAAGAAGCAAAACAAGAAAACAAAAACAAAAACAAAAAAGCAACGAGACCCATTCTAGACAGTTACGTTTCAACTGACAGCAACTTTTTTATTTTATGAATAAAAAAGTGAATTTTGTTGGCTTTACCCTAAGCAAACATTAATACCCTTGACAGGGTGATTGTGCTAGGCTCTTTAGATGTCACATTATCTTACAGCAGGTGTTCCTAATATACTATGCCATGAGACTCTTGTTACATTCAATCAGCTCTACTCTTTTCATGATGCTTGGTAATTAGAAATTGCACAATATTTCGTCCTTGACTTGAGATTTATATTTTTCAACATTTCCCTGAAGGAATATTGTCAGGAATTAAATATTTTAAAATGAAATTGTTTATTTAAAACAGTGCATGCAAAAGAATGAGACATACTGATTAAGGACAACAGTGGCTTTACGCTATTTCTTTTGTTCAAAAAATGCCACAGCTCTCTTTGCTCAATATATCTGTCTACATTCTAAACGAGCATAAATGTAACAGGAAGCCTTTCTCCCTCACCTCAGTTAGTGCCCCTGACAGGTTCTTCTGAATGCAAATCTGTGACAGGAGACACATTTGCAGCATAGCCTGTATGTCCAGCAGAAGCAATGGGAGTGTGCTGAGAGAAGACCTTTGTCTGAGTGTCACTCTTTAGACTGAAAGAAAGCATAATAGAAATCACCTTCTAAATATGCTGGTTCTGAAAGATTACCTAGTGTGAGGAGAGGTAGTAAAATATTCCTTTCAAAAGTTGGAGCCACATAATAACAGAAGTAGAAAAAGGAGAATAGAATTAGAGAGAAAAGAGGCTAGTCTTTCAAGAGAATGCTTTGTTCTATTCAGAATAGGATCTTTCACAAACACATCAGTCATCCACCATAGTCAAACAATGACCATTTTTAAAATGTCTTATAGTTTCTATAGACCTTTATTATTTTCCCCTGTAAGATTTGAAATTGATTTCTTTTTTTTATTAAGTATAGTGTTTAATCAGTTTTGACAAAAACATGCACATGTACAATACACAATTCTATCAAAATACAGAACATTTCCATTGCTCCAGAAAAATGATGCCTGCCCCCTTCCTGTCAACCCCTCAACTCTGCCACCACAGAAGAGCCTACCAATCTGATTTCTACCACCACAGGTTAGCTCTGTCTATTCCGGAACTTCATATAAATGGAATCAGACAATCGCACTATTTGTGTCTGGCTTTTTTTTACTCAGCATATGTGGAGTAACATTTATAAAGCAAGTGTATTTCACAGCACCTAGCTTCCAAGACCCTGTAATTTCAGGTATAGCCTAACTTATTAAAATTACACATAGAAATGTTAAGCTTGAGAAAGACAGGGAACTTTCCCCAGGCTAAAATCTCTGTTGTAGATAAAGAATTGTAACACAGCAAAATTGCTAGCTCAAAGGGTAGATGTCCTTAGTGCAGTTTAACCTACTGATTGATATGTCAAGAAAGTTGCTTGATTGTTGTGTAAATATACTGGGAAATTCCTGTAGGAAAAGAAAGTGTTTGCTAAGAACAAGCTTTTGTTGGTGGATCAACTTAACTTTCTACAAATTAATGAGTGTTGCTGTGACAATTATCCTACTGTTCTTTTTGTAACCACCTATGTTCCTTTTCTGTAACTTTCTGCCCTGGAAAATAAATACTGGGAGAAGACCCCAGTCTGGTGTTATTTTTCCAAGGAGGAATGCCTCTCTCTTGAGGGTTCGTGGAAAATTAACCCCTTTGTGGCTTCTCACTGCTCAGAAGAAATGGGCTTTGAGTAATACTTTGAGTCTCTGTCACCCTGGGGAAGAGGTGACAAGCATGATGTTTTTGAGATTCATCTATGTTGTTCATGTATCGGTTTATCCTGTTTATTGCTGAGTAGTAGGTAATTCATTGTACAAATAGTCTACAATTTTTAAACCCATTCTTCTGCAGATGTACACTTGAGCTATGTCCAGTCAGGGCCATTGTGATTAAAGCCACCAGAGTTTCTGTGAATGCATGATTTCACTTTTCTTATAAAAATATTTAGGAACGGAATTCCTAGGTCATGGTGTAAATGCATGCTTAAGTCTTTAAGAAACTGGCAAAATAAAGTAGTTGTACCATATTACACTCCCACAAACAATATTTAAGAATTCTAATTGCTCATTATCTTCATTAACATTTGATGTTTCCAGTATTTTTTATTTTAGGTCTCCTAGTGAATGTTCCTTATCCTCCTTGAAATACTCTCTTCCCTTTTTTTGGTGAAATAAGGCTCTCCTGGTTTTTATTTTATCTCTCTGTCCAGTTTCCTTTAATGTCTTCTTGAAGTAATAGTCCTGGTCTACACAGGTAGATATCCTGGGCCATCATCTAATCTGTCCTTGATACTGTAACCAGAATGATTTTTAAAATACTAATATGATTTTTTTCCCTTTTTATTTATTTATTTTTGATTATAAGTATTTATGGGGTACAGAGTTGACTATCAGTATTTATGTACAGTATGTGATGATCAAATCAGTATAATTAGCATGTTCATCAGTATAAGTCATAATACTTCTTGTATCCCTTACCCAATTACTCTCTATCCCCCTCCTCTTCCCCCTTTCCCACCTCTAGTTACTATGGGTCTGTTCTCTCTTTCTTAAAGTTCAATGTTTTATTATGGTCTTTCTTTCTTTGTTTTTTAGTTCCCACTTATAAGTGCCTGGCTTATTTCACTTGACATAGTATCTTCCAAGAAACTTAAAACAACTCAACAGCAGAAAAACAAATAATCTGATTAAAAAATGGGCAAATAACCTGCATAGACAATTCTCAAAAGAAGACATATGCATGGCCAACAGGTATATGAAAAAATGCTCAACATCACTAATTATCAGAGAAATGCCAATCAAAACCATAATGAGATATTATTCTCACCCCAGTTAAAGTGGCTATTATCAAAAAGACAAAAAAAAAAAAAAAAAAAAATGGCAAATGCTGGTGACCATGCAGAGAAAAGGGAACTCTTATACACTGTTGGTGGGAATGTTAATTAGTACAGCTATGGAAAACAGTATGGATATTCCCCTCCAAACTAACAATAGAACTGCCATATGATCCAGCAATCCCACTAATGGGTATTTCTCCAAAGGAAAGGAAATTAGTATACTGAAAGATATCTTTTTATTAGCCAAGATATGGAATCAACCTAGGTATTCATCAACAGATGAGTGGATAAAGAAAATGTGGTATATATACACAATGGAATACTATTCAATCATAAAAAAAAAATGAAATCCCATTATTTGCTGTAAGATTGTCAGGCCATCCATCCATCTTTCAGATAACTATGAAGAATGATCTTTCTAAAGAACGTCTGACTCCCAGTTATTTTCCAAATAAGTGAATTCAAAGCATTGATCCAGTCCACCAAATACTTTACAGTCTCATTTCACTGCTCCCTGAAGTTTAACTTTCCAGCCTAAATGATTGATTCTTTCCTGAATTTTCTAAAGTCTGTCCTATTTCTTATCTGTAATTGTTTGCCTTCTTTTCCTCATCTTCATGTGTCTAAACCTTATCTTTATCAGCACCGCACTCTCCCGAGTGAGTCACAGGCTGGCCCTAAACCTTATCTTTAGTCCTACTTCTCCAACCCACTTCTGCCCCTTAAGCCATAATTAGTTGTGCTCTTTTCAGAACTCCTATAGTAATACATTTAGATCCTTCATATATAATTTCATCACACTCTCTACCATACATTCTAATCATCTATGTAGATATTTCATAACCTCTAGTAGGCTTGATATTTTGTACCATATATTATATTTCCCTGAAGTCAGGACTTAATTTGTGTTTATATCAACTCTGTGCATATGCCTCCTAGAGTACATTGCATTTAATGGCTACTAGATAACTCTTAAACAAATACAAAAATAAATTTCTCTATTCTGATTGCATTCATTCTTCTTTCATTGCTATAATTTTACACTTTGTTTTGTTCATAAATTTCTTAATTTATATGGCTAACAACGACAACGTTGTATTATGGCCTAGAAACAGAAGGTAAGAGAGAAAATGTCCTGTAGAAAGTGGAGATTTCTTGTGCCGAGATGGTTGCTGAAACTGAAGTGGGCTGGTTAAAGTTCTGAAGTGGAGCTTCTCTCCCTACTTCAGCCTTATCTGATTTTAGTTAGGGGTGGATTAGCATTTGGATTGGCAATAAGTAAACACCATTGAATACATGGACTGTCACAGGTTTTCTCCTCTGTCAATGGTTAAGATGCTTTTGAAGTCAGAGCATTTTTCTCTATCACCAAAGCAAAGAGGATGCTCAGTTGGTGACTCTTTAGGTTTTGAGGCAGTCAGGGAAAGAAAAGTCATGAACGTATGAATTCCAAAGGAAAGATATGTTCCTAAAGTTTAATCAGAAAGATGCTTTCCGACTGTTATAAGTTCTCAGCTAAGAAGGATCATCCTTCCAACTCTCAGTTAATAAGTGAGTCCCTACCACACTACCACCGTCAGGTGGTAATCTTACCTATCTTGACAGTTCATACCGTTTGGATGTGGAACCCCGCCTCATCCTCAGACCATTTTAATTGTTAGGAAACACTTCTTTATCGTGCCTGCAATTGTCATCTATTGAATCTACCTTTGAAAGTCCCATTTGCTTTCCTGCCCTTCCAATAGTCAAAAGCAGCTAGCAGGCTCCATTAGTCCTCTCCAATCCAGACCAAAAAAGCAACTAGTTCCTCTAATCGTTTCTCACATGTTATTTTATTTATGGGCTTCATTCCCTCTTCAGTTACAATATTCATTTCTTCCATGTTTTTTGTTTGTTTGTCTGTTTTATGCAGGATGTATGAAAATCATGTTATAGCTTAAAATACTCTGAATGCTTGTCAGTAGTTTTCTATTGACATTACTAAGTACAAGAATTAAGGAGGATGTGAAGATAACCTTTATTGGATTCATCTCATGTAGTTCACTGTCCCTTCAATACAAATCCTTTTCCACTCTGAAAATTTTGGTCTCTATTTGCTGATGAGGGAAATAAATATCAATATGCTTCTTTGTCTTCTTGAGATTTGTAGGGTTTAGAAGCTGGAAAACATTTTCCTGAAGCTTGGGAATTCATAGAACACTCAGCCCTCAAAGAGCCCTAAGTTTGTATCTCAATTTTGTTCCTTAGTAACTATGTCACCTTTATCTGGTATGTGCTTTTCTAATTTTCAAGCTTGTATCTATTAAGTGAAGAAATAATGTTCCATTTCTTGGAACATTCTTTTCTTGTAAGAATTAAATGAGATCGGGTGTGTAAAATGCACAAAATAGTTCCTCATCTGTAGGAAATGCTCTAAAAATGTTACCAAAGAAAGGAGACATCTATTAAAATACTGTTACAATAAAAACTTAGAAATAAAATAGGTTTTCTATACCTGATAAGAAAAAAGGCCCCAAGATATGAAATTCTTATGTTTTATCCAATGTTAGAGAGTCATTTAACATAAGAAAAAAATAGAAATTATTATTTGTTTATATGGGTTTATCTCTACAGAACTAGCTTTTATTCCATATTAAATTCATGTTTGGTGTGTTCTAAACAATTTCCTAGAAAATAAGTATTGAATATGAAGGAGGATTCATTATCTTAAGGTATATTTGTTGATTTATGCCAAATTTCTCTGCTCAATAAAAATCTAAAATACCAAAATTAAAAAAATGTAAACAGTGTATTAAAGCTTAATACAGCACTGAGATAGAGCAGTGTATACTTTTAGTAATTCCCAAAAGTAAACGCATAGCATCATTACCACCCTCTGTCTTAGATAGATATGTTAGTATTTGATCAAGACAACAATACTAGGATGAGCATTATGTCATCTCTTTCTTCTGTAAGATCCTACAAGGGCAATCCATCACTTGTAGTGTAAAACTTCAATCCCTTTTCTGTCCAATCGGGGCCTATCTGACATGGCTACCTACACCCCCTCTCTCAGACTTCATCTCTTGTCGCTCTCTACCCATGTCCTTCTACTCTAGCCACATTGACCTTATTTCTGATTGTCAAACACCATGCTTCTTCCTAAGTCAAGTCTCTGCACTGTCATGTCTCTCAACTGAAAAAAAATTCTTTACTCGGATTTCATTTGACTGGCTCCATTTGTTTCTTGAATACCATCCTAGTCTCTCTTCTCTGCTTCTGTCTCATTACTGCTAGCCATATCACTCGATTTCATTTTCTTCATCTTTTCAGATTGTAAGTAAGTTTACATTTGCCATCTTATAGTGTTATTTTTTCTTTTATTACTTGATTCTTCCAATGGAATATAATCTCTATGAGAGCAGAGATCTTATCTGCACTGGGCACCCTTCCATCATGAACAAAAACAACAATGCTCAGTGCATGATAATCCTCAATGATTATTTGTGGAATGAGTAAATGAATGAATAAAATAATAAAGGAATATGTTTTCTTTCAGCCTTACCAGTCAAATTACAGCACCCCACTAAGAAAAGAGCTTGGGAAAAAATTATCTTTGAATTACAATTAGTTTAAGCAATGACTTATTGAGATTCCTTTGAGCAATTATATGACCTTCCACTCTTCAGGGTGCCAACTCCTCCAATAAAACTTGCCTTGATCCCTCAGGAAAAAAAAAAAATGCTTTTATTTTTGCTGAACTTATTTTTGACTTCCTCAGTCTTTTTCCTGATTTAATTATTTAGTAATTTGAAACAAAACTCTTCTATATGTATAAGCCATGTTTTCTGCCCACAACTATCAGCTCCTAAGGACAGAGAACATGGCTTGCCTATTGTCAGAGCACCTGGCCAAGTGTCTTGCACATAAAAAGTTTTTCTAAATAAATGAGAGATTTGTGACTTGCTATGGGTCAAATATGTCCCCCCAAAGTTCATGTTTTGGAAACTCAATCTCCACTATTAACATTGCTAAGAGGGTGGGAAATCCAATTATGATATTTGAAAGGTCTGTCCTTCAAAAGGGATTGGATCTAGAGGATTATGCCCTTGTGAATAGATTTCTCCATTTATGAAGTAGTGAGTTATTATGGGCATGGTTCCAATGGCTTTATAAGGAGAGCAGGTGAGATTAGCTGTCTTGCTCTTGCTTTCTTTGCCATGTGACACCCTACATGACCACAGGAACCTATAGAGAGCTCCCACTCAGAGGAAGGCCTTAACAAGATGTGCCCCCTGAACCTTGGACTTCCAGCTTCCAAAACTGTAAGAAATAAATTCTATTTCTTAATAATTACCCAGTTTCAAGTATTCTGTTATAAGCAACAGATGTGAACTAAGACATGCTTACCTACATTTCATCATATTTTATGAAATGCTCAAATCCTGTGGGCTACACTGTAACAAAAATATCACAATCTTGTGTAAAAGCTTGAGTTTATTACATCAGTAGTAACTGTAACAAAGACTGGGAGTGGATTTTGAAGAAATTTTGACTAAAAAGTAAACATTATTTTTTCCACTAGTACTATTTTTTTATTTGGAAAACGTGTCCTTGCCTATGTCTAGCCCAAATATTTTGTAATTTCTAGCTTTAAGTTTTAACTAAACTGACACATTTCAGTTAGTGAATTCAAAACCAAATTTTAATCTTCTGTAATTCTAAGTAGCCTACTTAAATAAAACTTTTAGGATAAAAAACTATTTTCATCATTCGAGTATTTAGAGGATTTGGGAGGTAGTAATCTCTAGTATTCTTAATTCTTTTTATTCAACTTACGAAATTTCTTTAATAATAAAATTTCTTGCCTCTATTCATTTGTATTTTTTTATTTCAAAAGTAATTCATGCTATTTTAAAGTTATTAAGGTACATTTTATCTTACCAGGTCTCAAATTTTTTTTATTATTTTCCAAGTATAGATCATGATAATACTGGATAGTTTGGCTCCTGGCAATAGCGGAAGTTGACTTGCAGAGCATTTTTAAATGATTGACTTTCTGCTCCCTGTACTTGTGTTGTTTCAAGGACTGAAAGTCCTTTACTAATGGCATTATCTTTGAATTGTGGGTCATTTTAAATTGATGACACAGTCTTTACTGGTGCCAGAATCACCAATCTCTTAATCAGATATTTCTGTGAAATTAAATAATGTGGTTTGTTTCAACATTTAACCCAATTGTTGATAGCAGGAGTGTAGGTGTCCTGGAGCACACAGAGGAGGATGTTAGCCTACTACAAAATAAGTTCAAGGTAAAAATCAATTTAAATGATGACAACTTTATGCACCAATCATTTAACCTAATCCTGAGCTAAGTTTCAGACAGTACACATGGCATGGACATGCTGCTTATTAAATAGCATGTGCTTACATTTGAGTTCAAAATAGCCACCACTTCAACTCACTTCCTACTTTCCATCCCCCTCCCCAGGATCCTGCTGAATTAGTAACACAGTTCCTGCTCTGATTGGTTGGTGTCTTGATAAGTATTTGATTCTTAACTTTTCCTAACTCCATTATGTAGAAAAATGGTAAAAGACTAAATAAGATGTGTATTTCTCCTAAACTTGCTTGATCTTTACAAAGGAGGAATAGAAAAAAATAATCCTCGGTAGCCTCCTCCTTTCTCAATGGCCAGCTCTCTTCTGTAGAGATAGGCTCTGAATTATTGCACCATGCCTGATGCAGAGTCTGTTTCTGTAGTCTGCAGCACTTTCCTGATTTCTCACATGAATTACTGTTACTAATCTTTGGCATCTAAGATGAGGTGTTGCCCTTTCTAGATGCCATTATATGCACCCCAGTCAGGGCTGGGTGACACTCACATGTGTCTCCATAGAACCATATTTTTATTCCATTAAAACATTTATCACTATGCACTATAATGCATTGCCTACTTGCTTGTTTTTTATTCTCCAAGATATTCCTCAGGAAAGGAACAATGTTCTCCGGTGTTCAGAATATAGATCACAAATTAATGAATAAATAGGCTTAATATGATGAGATTTAATATAAAATAGGTCACGTGCTGAACACTTTGTGAATTTGATCTTCGTTAATTCTTTCAGACACAAGAACATTGAGATTCAGAGAGAGTCACTGACCTACTCAGGATTACACAAGAACAACTGCTTGGATTTAACTCGAGTTTGTCTAACTTCAAAATCCTTATCCTTGCAGTGACATCAGACTGCATTTATGGTGAAGAATAAATTTGTCCCTTTCTATGGAGCCTCTGTAGCCCATGAGCATTTGTGGTTCACTGAGCAGATACATTATTCTCTGACTTCATTTCTCCACTGAGATTTGAGACTTTTAAAAATCCATTTCTAAGGAAGTTTATCCCATATGAATCCTTGCAAAACAGACTCAGTTCTATATACAGCAATGTAACTCAAAATGTATTAAGGTTTGAAATTTCCCATACCATTAGTTAAAAAGAATTTTACTCTTGAATATTTTATGCTTCAGTATTCTATTTCTTTAGATCTTTTCTAGATATATGGCTTTAAAAATGTTTTACTCTTCGAAAACATTTTATAAATACTCTTATTTGCACAGATGTATTATATAATAGTGTGATGTGGTATCTGTTTTCCCAACTCTTCTCCTTATCAGGTCTTAATCTTCCTCAAATTTTCACACAGAATGTTTTTTTAAAAAGTAACTAGAGTTTGGTGTGGCTTGTGATTTATTTGCTTAAATTGGTATTTCTTCTGCTCTTCCTAAACAGGTGAGCTTTTTGTCAATGTCTAGGGGAAGCCCACACACCTTAGGCAGGTTGTGTACCTGCCTCATGAGTGAGCAGCAGGAGCTGGTACCAAGGGCTGCTTTGTTTAGATCCTGACCTACTGCTTTCTAGAAATAAACAAAAAGGTAAAAATGGACATTCTACCAAAATGTCTGCAGTGCTAGTAAATTATATTTTTATTATTTTCCATTTCATCACAGTAGTTTATGGTAAAGAATTCTAGGCTCCTCATTATTAATTTGTCCAAAAAAAAAAAAAAAAAAAGGAGGAGAGCAGCAAAATTCCACTCTGGTTCTACTCTAGAATATAACTATAAGAACTTAAGGAAGAAAATGATTGCAATAATTTAAAAGTGTTACTAAAGTTTAATTGAGTCAAAGTGGTTTACAAAATCAGGGCTTTGTGGGTAAGGCAGCATGGTTAATCTTAATTATAAATAAAGTTTAATCCAAGTTTTTGTCTGTATTTTTATCATATGATTTTATATAATTTGTGTTATAGCACAAATTCATCATGAAATACTAAATGATATTTGATAGTTTTTATTGAAAAGAGGCATAATGGGTTAAGGGACAGACATACTGTAGTGAGCAGAATGATGGTTTCCCAAAAATGTCCACATCCTAATCACTGGAAAATGTGAAAATGTTGCCTTACATAGAAAAGGGAAATTAAGGTTGTGTATGGAATTAAGTTTGCTAATCAGCTGACTCCAAAATAGGCAGATTATCTTGGATGATCTGGGTGGTCCCTTATGTAATCATAGGTTTTTAAAAGTGAAAGAAGGAGGCAGGATAGTTGGTGTCAGAATGAGAGAATGTCACTGTGAGAAGGACTCAACCCGATATTATTCCTTTGAAGATGGAGGAAGGGGCCATGGGCCAAGGGATGCAAGTGGCTTCTGGAAGCCGGAAAGACAAGGACACAGATTCTCCTGTAAAGCCTCCAGAAAGGATGCTACCAGTGCCTTGATTGTAGTCAGTGACATATGTAAGACATTTAACTGAAAGAATGTGTAAGACAGTTTTTTTTAAAATATTAATTCAGTAAATTTATGGTAATTTACTACAGCATCAAGTGGAAAACTAATACACCTACCTTGTATCACCCACCAGAATGTATGTTCTATGTGAACAGGGACTTGTCTTGTGGTCACTGCTATATCTCTGGTACCCAAAGTAGTACCTGGCATATAACAAATATTTAATAAATATTTGGTGAATGCTAATTAATTTTTAGTGCCTCTATATAATGATTCTCAAAAGAAGAATGTGTCAAATAATTACTGCAACATTTTGTAATTCATAAAGTTTATATCCATTATTTGACTTTATCTTAGCATAGAATATCTAGTACACAGGATGGATAGTATTATTTTCAATTTAGAGATGAAGAAACTGAAGATCAGAGATATGAAAGAAATCTTTCTGCTTCACACAGGTGGCAAAGGGGCAATTCTTTAATCCTAGTCTGATACTTGAATTTCAAATCCCTGTGAGCTTTAAGACTTTAATTTATCCATTCACATTCAACAATAACTGAGTATTCAGGAACTGTGATTGTACTAGGAAACTGAAATAAAATAGGTAAATCAATTCTGCCCTCAATAATTCAGAACCTAATGATGAATACAGACATTAAAAAATAACTCAATATAATAATATGAAACTCTTAGTTAAAGAAGGCAAATTTAACACACTTAAATGACTCTCCTAGTCTAGTGTTACAGTGATGGTAGAGAAATGCAATATATGTAAAGAAATAATTGCAAAGCAAATACGGAAAGATTGATCAGCATACACAATAGTTCCAATGCATGTTTTTACATAAGAAGTGGATGGGGAATAGTGACTCCTTTATCAGGGAAGAGGAGGTCACAGTCTCATACTGCTCACAGAAATGGATCCAGAAATTGGGAAAAGGTTGCCAGTGAACCCCTGAAGTGGCACAAACCTGAGGCAGTCCAAGTAGCACAGGGGGAGGAACAAGACACAGGCTGGGCACAGAGGAACTAATTGAAAGTCTGTATTAAGCACAGTCTTCTTTTGCATAGTCTTCCTCTTTTAAAGACAGGAGACACTGAAATATATACAAGGGTACTTCAAAAAGTTCATGGAAAAAATAGAATTGAAAGATAATGCGAATCTTTTCACGAAGTCCCTTCGTACATGTGCTTTGATAAACAGTGTAGTTTCGCTGCATAGCACCATTTCCCAACTCTCTTCCTTTTCTATCTTCACTAGCCTTGAAAAACTAGATATTCACCCTACCATTCTCTAAAGCATGTTGGGTAGCTTTGCAAAGCTGATCTGACCAATAAATTTTAGCTGATAAAACCAGAGTGGAGGTTGACAGGGAGCCTAACAGAAAGGTGTGGTGCAGGGAACTGCAGCGACTCATTGACACGAGAGTGCATGACTGACAGAATTAAGAATACATTGCCCCCCGCATTGCTAAGCTCTTATACAAATGACTTTCAGTTCCAGATTTACCACTATGTGAAAAAATTAACCCCTATTTGCTTAAGTCACTAACAGAAGTGTTTTCTGCTACTTGCAGGCAAAATTGTTTCTCATAACTACATGTACATAGATTTAGTAGAGGCTAAAAAGGAGTGTGAGAGTGTGTGTGTGTGTGTGTGTGTGTGTGTGTGTGTGTGTGTGTGTGTAAATGTTGATGGCTCAAGGTCCTGAAGGACTGAAATCCTAAAACTCAGGTATAGAGATTAGCTTTGGACAGGAGGACAGAGGACATTCCTTCTACTGAGATAGAAAGGATAGCTGTGAAGAGACACATAGATTCAAATAAACAAGTGGGAGATGATGCGAGACAGCATTCTGGGGAATCTTTTGCCTAAAAACTTAAGTTTTCTCCATAAAACGGGGGGCAAGTTTATCTGTTATGTGTTTAAGCAAGCAATTGTTAAAAGAAAAACTTTATACAAATTAAATTTTACAGAGTTTGAGCAAAGAACAATTCACGAATCAGGCAGCTGCCAGAACCAGACTAGGTTCAGAGCAACTCTGGGGCTGCTGCGTGGTTGGCAAAGATTTACAGACAGAAAAAGGAAAGTGACATACAGAAAACAGACGTGAGGTACAGAAATAGCTGTGTTAGTTACAGCCGGGCATTTGTCTTATTTGAACACAGTTGAATAATTGGCTGCCTGTAATTAGCTGAGAATTGGCTACTTGTTACAAGAGGAGGTTGCAGTCTGTTGGCACACCAAGTTAGGTTACAGTTGACTGTGTCTAAAGAAACTTTTGAGCCAAACTTAATTTAACCCAGTCAGGGGCCTTTTGTATGACACTTGGTAGTTGTTTGATGGAGGGTTTGTGGATTTAAAGGAAATTAAAGTTTGCAGTCACAGTTGAAGTGACTGGGAATGGAAGCTGACTGAAGTCATAAGGAAAGATAGTCACACAACACTGAAGACCACTGTGACTACATAGCAATGATTCAGATGTAGAACTTTGCAGAACAGGTTAGAAGAGAGCTGACAGTGATACTCACAGGTTCATGTCAGAGAAGTCTGTGCTAATGAGGCAGCATGATGTAATAAAAACGGGCTTTGGAGTGATACTGACAGATGTGTTTTCTCATCCCAGCATGTCACATATTAACCATATGGCATTGGGTGCTTTGCTTTACTTCTCCAAGACCCAGTTTGCAAAACATATAAAGTTCTATCTGCAATGTGTGGCAAATAACATTGTGCAGGTTATTTTGAGTTCTAGAATCTCAGGTTCTTCAACTATAAAATGGGGATAGTAATGCCAGCCTCAGAGGGTTATTGTCTTTCTGCATGAAGTAATGTCTACTAAAGGCTGTGGAGAAGACCACACATATGCAGCAATTTACTTTATCCTCCACAGGGGAAAGCTGCAAATGTGTATGGCCCTGGGGAGAGTCAGGTTTCAGTTAAGATAAGGCAAGTTTGGAAAGAACCTCTATTCTTGCAATTAATTGTGCCGTCAGATCACCTGGAAAGAAATTCAGGATCTGTCACTGCAGCTTCCTCCAGCAGTCAGCCGGATTTAAAACACTGGCTTAGAAACAGTAGAAAGCAAATGGAACTACCTCTCAACTGTGAAGTCTAAATGCAGATTCTCAATTAGAATTTTGAAGTGAATTGCAATTGCATTTTTTGCCTTCAGACATTTCATCAATATATCCTATTGCCTCCTAGAAGACTTTCATCAGTAAGAAGATAACCTTTTAGCTAGTTATAAGGGTGAGACAGGAGACCAGAAATCAATGAGTCACGCAAGCTTTGTAAATGACACGGCTAGTTTCATGATCCGTAACCTTTACTGCACTATAGATATTTGTTATGAAAAATAAATAAAAGAAAGTAAAGCCATTGTGAAACTACTCCACTGACTAACAGTGATAAAGGCTAGGTAACATCATGGTGATTATTAAAGTCCATACAGAGAAGATGACAACGTTTTGTTAACTCTAATAAATGTTACATTAATTAATACTTTTTATTCTCTTTAATATTCAAGGCTTGAGTCATCTTAGGTTGTGAGCAAAACAAACAAACAAACAAACAAGAACCATTAACTATGTCATGGATTGCTCCATATAATATGGAAGGCTTAACAGATATTAAGGTATCTTCATTTTAGTGTCCTGCTAGGGCTGGAATTTGTTTTCCTACTCAAACAGGTGATACGTTATTCTCTATTTCATAAATAACAAAATGACACATTTCAATTTTTAAATGCTATTACTGTAAGTGAGAATTTTACCTTACCACAAAGCCAAAATTTCAGTCTTTCTGAGGAAAAAAAACTAAATACTTTTTAGTTTTAAAATGGTCAATTAGTATTACAATTACTTTTTGTCATTAAAGTTTCCCAAAACATGCTGGTATCTAAGAAGGTTGATATCTTGTTTGGTTAACAATCATAAAAGTCATTCCAGAGAATTTTGGAGAATACAGAATCTCATAACCTTGAATTAAATAGAATTAGAGGGAATGAAAATAAATAAATTTTTTGATAATGTTAAAAAATCACTTATGACACTTGTTAAAGATGGTAAGGAATCCTCTGTTCAAGTGGGGACTATCATGATAGGTATAGGGACCACTACAGTGGGGTCTTCCAGTAGGAGAGAGAGATTGGGCTCAATTCCGAGAACAGTGAATCAGGTGGGAATTTATAGCTAAGGAGCAGGATAGGGGTCAGTGGTTGGAAAATTACCAAGAAAAAGCATCAGGGATAAGGGAAATTCTTGTTAGACAGTCTCAAGAAAATTCTTGCTAAAGGCGGGTCAGGGTGATGAGTTATCAAGGGTGGTCAGATACCAAGGGGGGCAGATTTTTATTAAACCAATATAGCAGAATTCTTGCTGAAATTGAATTATACAAGGACAAAGAGGAAAGCCCAAGGCCAGGGCTAGTCAGAAAGGACTCAGAAGAGCTGAGTAAAGTTTTGCTCAAAGGAGAGAGTCTTTGTCTGTAGAAATCACAAAGCAAGTCATTTTTACAAGTTTTATTATTACAAGTTGTTACCACAGACTACAGAGGTGCTCTTTATTTAAATATTACTCTGTGAGAGTTACAATTTTTGAAATAGACATTACTCTTTTAACAGTTCTAGGTTTTCAGAAAAAATTGGCGGAAAATACAGAGTATTTCCATTTACCCTGAAACCTCCTTTCCCCAGTTTCTCCTATTAAAAACTAAAATCTATAGTTTACTTTAGGCTTTACTCTTGGTGTTGTACATTTTATGGGTTTTGACAAATGCATGACATGTATCCACCATTACAGAATCATACAGACTAGCTCTTCTACTATAAAAATCACCTGTGCTCCACTTGTTTATTCTCTCTCCACCCCCTTTGCCCATGGTTCTGGCAACCACTGATCTTTTTACTCTCTCCTTAGTTTTTTTTCTTTTCCAGATGTCAAATACTTGGGATTGCATATGATTTAGTCTTCTCATATTTTCTTTTATTTTAAATTTATTTATTTATTATTATTATTATTATTATTATTATTATTTTTACTGTCTAAGATGTTGTAGAGAAGTTGGGGTGGAGGTGGAGAGGGGGAGGGGGCCACGGGATAGGATGGGAGAATGAGGGGGTGGGAGGGGAGCATGGTTGAGGCCCGTGGCAACCCCCTCATTCTGGCAGAAGAGCCCCGGGGGCGTCCAGTGGTGGCCTGGTGGTTGTCACTATGCTGGATGTGGACATGGGGTGGGGACATGGCTGAGGCCCTCTCTCCCCCCAGCTCAGGAGCCCAGAGAGCTTCCCGCAGCAGCTCAGTGGTCATCACTGGGCTTGATGCAGATATCAGGGGGCATAGCTGAGGCCCTCGGCCCCCGACTGCTCCAGCTGGGAGCCCAGGGTGCTTCCAGTGGTGACTCAGTGGTTGTCACTGGGCTGGATGAGAACATTGGGGAGCATGGCCGAGGCCCTCAGCCCTCTCCCCACCCTGGCATGGGAGCCTTGGTGGATTCCATTTCTTCAAGGTTTTATAGATGTTCTTTGGTGATATTAGAACTTTACTAGTTAATATCAGAATTTTGTGTCTGATCTGTGGATTTTTTGTATTTTCTTTCAGGTCTGTGTTGGATTATTCACTATTCCTACCACTTAAACTCTTTCCTGGAACTAATTTTTTGTCCTATGGTTACTTCTAAAATGGGGGAACTTCCTGTGTGGACCAGTGTTTGAGCCCTGTTATTGAGGTTAATTGCTGCTTTGCTGCTGATTCCCCAGACAAGGCTTTTTGTGCAGCTCAGGCTTTAATTGTTGACCTTATGAGCACTTCCATGTCTTGTGAAGTCTGGTACACTTGGGTTGTGTGGAAACTCTGGTCTGAGACTGAGTCTTTTCAGCAAAATGTACTCCCTGCAGCTCTGTATTCCTGACCAGTCTCCACTGAGTGGTCCTGTGCTGATTGGAGGGCAGATTAGCTGTCCATGCTGTGCCCCAATGTTCCCCCAGTGGGCCTGTATCTCCCATCCCCCACACTCGAAACACTTTCCATGGGATGGGCCAATGTGACAGTCCCTTGCAATAACTCACACGTCTCTGAGTGGGTCCTTTTCTCAATTGACTGTGGCCTCTCACTCCTATGTGGGCTCATGGGAACCCTGTTAGTGGTCTAGATGACCTGGGGGCCACCAAGGCCCTCTTTTCTGCTGCAGCTTCCAAGCAACTTCATACAAAGGGCACAGCAGCATCTTTTGCCAGTTCTTGCTCCGTGTGCTAACCAAGGCCAGGCTTGAAGTGGCTGGGGCTTGAAACAGTCAGAGCAGTCCTTTCTCTCATCGTGGGTTCTCCCACCTTCATGAACTCCGTAGGTCTCTCCTCCTGTTCCCTTGAGACCCCAGCTTGGCAGTGTTTGCTTTTTAATAGTTGTAAATTGATTGATTGTGGGAGTGACACTGGTTTCCCTTTATTCCACTCTCTTGATTGGAAGTTGGTTCTCACCTATTTAGCCTTTTCATGTTGGCTTCTCTCAGTTAGCAATATGCATTTAGGGTTCCTGCAAGTCTTTTCATGGCCTGATTGCTCACTTCTTTTTAACAGTGAATAATAATCCATTCTATGCATGTACAACAGTTTGCTCATCCATACACCTACTAAATTCCATCTTGAATGCTTCCATGTTTTGACAATTATGTATAAAGTTGCTATAAACATTCATGTGTAGGTTTTTGTATGGATATAAGTTTTCAGCTCATTTTTGTAAACACTATGGAGCATGACTGCTGAATCATTTAGTAAAAGTCTGTTTAGTTTTGTCAGAAACTGTCAAACTGTATTCTGAAGTGGCTGTACCCTTTTGCATTCTCAACATCAATGAGTGAGAGTTCCTGTTGCTCCGCATCCTCACCACCATTTGTTGTTGTCAGTGTTCTGGATTTTTGCCATTTTAATAGGTATGTATTTAAGTAGGTATGAGTAGTGTTTCATTGTGCTTTAATTTACATTTCCCAGATGATATATGATGTTGGGCATCTTTTCATATGCTTATTTGCCATCTATATATCTTCTTTGGTGAAGTGACTGTTTAGATATGTTTCCAGTTTTTTAATTGGGGAAAATTACATTTTTAAATTAATATTTAATGCCTCAGAACAGACGCAGGCCAAGGCAAGTCTAATGTTGCCCAGGCAGCATGGTTTGACCATAAGTAAATGACTGAATATTGGAAGTTTGTGTCAATGAAGAGGTTCTTTTAGCTATCGGTTGATATAAATGAATTGCTATGCCCATTCAAGTGCTGGTAAGTGTAAGAAGTCACACTCTCAAGTACATCCTTACTGTTGGAATGGAAAGATTAATCCATTTTCTCTAGATATAATGAAATATTTAGTATGTATATAACTCCTCTTGCACTAGTCACATGCTGACCAAGAACCCTATGCTAAGAATCTTTTTCATTTGTTTAATAACTATTCATTAATTATCTACTATATAGTAAGCCCTGTTGTAGGTTCAAAAAACTCAGTGATGAACCAGGCAAATATCCCTCACCTCAAGGAACTTACGTTAAGTTTGGAAGAATGTGATAATAAGCTGGTTAGTGCATAAATAAATAAGACAGTTTCACAAGAAGAAAATTTAGAAAAAAATGAATAAAATATAATAGAGTTAATGAGATGGTAGAAAGGGCATCTGGTCAAAGGGTGTGTCCTTGAGGAGGGGACATTAGAATCAAATCAAGAGGAGGAATCAGGCATGAGAAGATAGCAGTAATGGCTAGAGGTTTTGGTTTGCAGAGCTTTCTAAAACCGAAGGAGGAACAAATGTGAAACCCATGAGATATGGATGTGCTTGGCATATTTGAGAAAAATAAGGGAAGCTAGTGTATCTAGAGTGTAATAAGTGAACTGAATGATTAGGGACAATTTCTCTAGTGGCACAATTGCCCAAGTACTGTTTCTTTTCAAGGAAAAACAAAACAAAACAAAACAAAAAACACAAAAGTAAAAAGCACATAAAAATTTTAGTTGCAAAATAAAATCTCCTCATATTAACACTACATTAAAACTTCAGAGAAACAAAGCAATGAAAAGTTTGTAGTACCATTTCCCCAAAGGCAATTCAATATTAAAACAATAAATACTAAACCATAAAGTGAATATATGGAAGTCTAACCAAATTCTAATGTTTCCCTAGATGGCTATTAAGGCAGACACTAAAATATTACCCAGCGTCTATTTCCCACTTTCTTTCCTGCTAATATAACTTTGAATTTCTTGGAGACAGAGAGGTCCCAGCTTGGTATTTCAGTACTCCTTGCAGTTGGGAAAAAACACATGACACAGACAATACCAGTAACTTATTAGAGAAATTTTAATGGGAAGTTGTAGAAAATTTATTGATTTCCTGATGAAAAGGTGAGTAACAGAAGTGATTGCTTCCACTCCCATACCTTTTCTCCCTTGAACATTTTCAGGATGGCTAAATCTGTAGCAGCCATCTTGAAACCAGTGGGGTTCAAGCCATGTTCCCCGATAACACCACTGTGCAGCTGAATTTAGGCTAACAACAGCATATCTCTTGAATGATAGTTAGGGGAAAAAAGCAATTATATGGCTTCAAAATGAATTGGGCTTTCTGTTACTTACAAACTCATTCCTACTTGCTATAATTATTTAAGGGTATTTTTTTTTAATTAAACATCAAATAGCCACTTTTGCTGTTTTTTTGGATTTGGGTGCACACTTGCTTGTGCTCAGTATAGTTCCTCTGAGCTCAGTGAACATATACAGAAGGAGGCAACATTCATTGAACTCTTACCAGGAGCCAGGAGAAGCCCTTAAAGTCAGGTCTATGTAATCACCCCAGCAACACTATGGAGCCAGTGTTGTTAACATTGACATTTTATAGATGAGGATTCTGACATTCAGCAGGGTAAAGTAATCAGTTCATGGCCACACAACCCATGAGTGGCAGAGGTAGGATCTGACCCAGGTTCCAGGGCCCCTGGCTCTAATCACTTTGCAGGGCTATCTCCTAGAATGAAATAAGCCATTTGATTATCCAGATTGAGTGGACCAAGCTGATGAGACTTTATGTACAAACTCTGATTCCTTCAGGGTTGATGAAAAAACAAGATTAATGTAGAATGACTCTATTTAAGGCCATATACTCATATGTGGGGGGGGGGTAAGTGTGTATTTATATTGCTTATATGCTGTATATAAGCTTGTGTATGCATTTGTATATTTAATCATGTTCAGTATGTTTGCATACATTTTTATCATCATCTATATAATGATTAGTCAATATAATTTAGAAAAAAAGCAGTCAGTCCCAATGAAATGCCAAATTTAGTCTCAGTGGAATTGAAAATGGCTAAGCAATACAATTTTTACTCTTTTAGAAAGTTATTTTAAGGAAAACAGTGGCAGGTTGTTACCAGACCGAATTAGAGAACAACCTGCTAATTAAATCTATCGGACACAGTGTGTTTCTGTTTGTTTTGGAAAGGGAAATTTGTGAAAATATTTGGACTCAGCCACAGCAGCTGTCAAATGCTTTTCTTGAGTTACAGGTCCCCCCATTGTTATGGCATAATTTCAGTGCCCTGTGTACCCAAGAACCTTGTGACAACCTGCATTTCAAAGGAACTGAAGTGGCTGCAATCTGCCAGTTGAAGCCCATACACTAACAAAAAAATGAATTTGATAGTAAAAGGTCTTAATCAAATAATGTAATTGTGTTACAATCTTTTTGAGAAAATTATCTCACATTTTCTACGTTATTCTATAGCACGTATTTTAAAATGCTCGCATCTCCTTAGCCATTAATACTCAGTGCACCTTCCCATGAGCATGTGAATGTAATTAATAACATTAATACAATCTAGTACTACCAAGATTTCCTCCTATTGCTTTTACGTCATTGATACCAATGCCAATACATTTTTCTACACACACACACACACACACACACACCATGCTTTCATGGAGAGTATAAAATATCTAAACTCTTATCCTGATAACCTAGACAGGTATTATGCAATCTCAGCTTTCTAAACAATTCATCAAGTGTGTTAGATTCCCAGACTACTTCATTTAGGTCTCTGCTTAATTTTCATTCTCAGGGAGACTTTCCTTATACCCTATATAAAATAGCAACTCCTCCCAACTAGCTACCATCTCCTTAACTTTTGCCTCATTTATCTCCAGAAAATCTAAAATTGTTGTATAAATATTTGTTTTTGTACTTAGTGTCTATCACACCTCTAGAATGTAAGACTCGGCCTTATTTTCTGCTGCATACTTAGGAACTTGAACTGGGCTTACAGTAGGTACTCACTAAATGTTCAGTGAAATAACTAATTAATATACCTCATTTCTTCTCTGAACTGTATTATTCAACAGTGATAATAACTATATGTTCATAATGGATTACTCATCTTATGTTCATGTAAAATGTGGATATCTTAGGGTTTAATGAACATTCCATTCTAAAAATGTCCCCTTCTTTCTTACCTGCGATATCATAGCTTACTTTGGACAACACTATAAGCATATTTAATTGTCAAATTAATGCTTTTTTATAATTACTTTGATAACACCTAATTGACTCTATTCTGAAAGAAACAAGCATTATGCTCATTATGTTTTATTTCGCTGTAGTGTAACTTAGAAAGGACCATGTTATTACTATACAAAATTTTATTTTAAAGTTCACCATGAATTCTGGGGCAATATTTAATGGTATAGTAGTTAAAAACAAGTGGAAAATAATCATCTTCATTCTTTCTTATCTTTTTGTAACTATAATCCAAAAAATTACTTTCATTATGCATTATATTAAGGAAAAACAGGAAAAGTGATTTACAAGATAGCTTTCTGATGGATGTGTATGCGCTCATCCCTGAAACTGAAAATTGTTATATGATGCAAATTACAAGAGCATCTTTCTATGTCTTGGGATATAAACCCCATTTGGTAAATAACATTTAACAGGATATCTAATAGGTATCAGAATAGAGAACAGAACTTAATCATTAAAAGAGAGATTCACATAGCCATGACTGAGCTTCCTCTCATGTGCTGAATCCTGACCCAGAAGAAGGGGCCCTCAATTTATAGTTAAAATTGAAACGCATATTTAGTCAAGTCTGATCATGTGCCTTAGGAGTTCATGCTCTATGAATTTTATCTGACAATTTTCCTGCCGGCCAACTTTCTTGGTGAGTAGCAAATAATCTATTATTAGATAATTTAAGTAGTTCAAACCACTTGCTATTAAATAATAAAAATTATTAAAATTTTATTATCATTAAATTTTTACTGCATTGTTTCAATCGTAATAGTAGCACATATTTCGTATATGATATAATCAATAGATAAAATTGAGTATCAAATCAGAGAGGTAGAGTGTAAAAAAAATTAAGTGGTAATTTATAGAAAAGTAGAGAGTTTAGCTTTAAAGATAAGGCACTGAAGGCTTTTGATCACAGGATAGTGTGATATGTTTGAAATTCCAAAAGAATTATTCTGGCTTCTGAGAATACACTCAGGAGAATAGATTCAGGAAATGCAAAGAAAGAATCACGAAGATCAGTTACGAGGCTATAACAATATTCTAGGTGAGAGGTTTTGATAGCAGCCTGGACTAGGATGTAACAGTGGAGACAAATGATCAGATTTTATACACATTTTAAAAGTAGTTCTCACAAGGGTAACTGTCAAATTGAATGCTGGGTGTAGAACAGCATTCAGATGTGACTCTAAATATGTGTGTATGTGAAGTGGGAAATACAAATGACAGACTGCAGGAGCAAGGGCTGAAAATGATTTTGTGCATGAGTTTAAAATGGCTGTGACATTTCCAGTGGAGAAATCAAATAGGCTTTTTAGGAAACAGGATTTCAGATAAGTTGTCCCAGTATGTTAATTTCAGAGTCTTCAGCAGAAATATGGCATTTAAAGCCATAAATGAAGTTATCTAGAGCACTGAACAATATGGTAGTTTTTGAACATTAGGAATGACACTAGTCTAAATTGAGATATACTGTAACTATAAAACAAACTGGATTTGATCACAGCATAAAAAAAAGAGTGTAAAATACCTAATTAATAATTTTATATTGATTGTATGCTTAAGGCTTTTTTAAGTATATTGTGTTAACTAAAACACATTACTAAGATTAAAATCACCTGTTCTATTTATTCATTATAAGAGTTTAAAACTATGTTGTGGCCCACATTTGTGATTGGCTAGATATTTGTATTGAATAGTATTACTTTAGAGTGTGAAGTTAGAAAGTAAAGAGAAAAGCTCCTTATCCACAAAGCACCCTTTTATTTAGAGGTAGGATATTAATTTCCAAAGACCAAGTGACTACGGTGTTTCAAGAAGGAGAGAATGCTCAAATGTATAATGATGTTGATTAATCGAAATAAGAATAAAACAGAAGTGACTATTGGTTTTAGTGATTTGGAGGGCATTGCTGACTTTGACAAGAGTTTGGTTAGAGCTATGGGGATCAAATCTAAATTGGTGTGAATTAAATAGAGGTGGGAGGAGAGATACTGGAGTGCAGACAATTCTTAAAATGGATCACAGAAATTCGATCGTAGCTAAATAAGTATGTGGAATTAACAGATGTTTATGTTTTATGTTTGCATATTGATAAAAAATATTGATATCCAGAAGATAGAAGAGATAATTCTTTCAGTGATGACTTTGGAGAGAGAGCAAGAAATTGAGTCTAAATTGATTTACTGAACATTGATATTTACCTATTTCAATTTGAAGAAATACTGAAGGGAAACAAACTTTTAACAGTTATAGCATGTTTTTAAATATGTACATTTAAAGAAATGACCACGAGTTTTGGAGTCCAAAAATCGATTGTGGGACTCTTAGCTCTGCTACTCATCAATTGTGTGTCACTGGGCAAGTGGGCAGGGAATTGAACTACTGAACAGGAGACAGAGGCAGACCTAAGATAGAAAATTAATGGTTTATCCATAGAAACTGAAAAAAATAGAGAATATATAGGAATAGAAGAAATTGTTTGCTGAATCTTGTGGTAAAAATTGAAATGTTCTCTTAATTTCAGTGGTTTCTTAATATTCCACCTTATGCCTGATTTTTAAAACCAATTTGCTACTTTTCACTATTCTAAGAATGCCATGTTCAATAACCTTCTGTCTAAAACTTTACCTGCATTCTTCATAAATTTGTTAGGACAAACTACTAGAAATTACGGATCTGAGAAATTACATGCATTTATAGAACTTCTAATACAATGTCAGAATTCAAAAAAAGATTGAACGAGACTTCATTCTCACTACCAATGTATTGAAGTGTCCTTTCCAAGCACCTTTTGATTATTGTAACTAAAGACCTGTATCTGTAAAAATTTAACGACTTTAAAAATATTTTGGATATTTTCTGAATTGGAAATTTGATAAAATTTTTCAGTGTTTCTCCCTGAAAAATAAGGGTGCATCCAAAAATGTGTATTTTAATATCAGAAAGTGCTGTGATCTTGGTCTTAATCTACCTTTTCTAATTTTTATACAGACATACCTAGTTTTATTTCAGTTTGTTTTGTTGTGCTTCACAGATGTCAGGTTTTTTTTTTCAAATTGAAGGTTTGTGTCAATCCTGCATCCAGCAAGTCTATTGGCATGGTTTTTCCATCAGAGTGTGCTTACTTTTTGTCTCTGTGTCATATTTTGGTATTTATCAGAGTATTTCAAGCTTTTTCATTATTGTTGTATCTATTATGTCCACTTCTCCCACTTTAAATCAAAAGCTATAAAAGACTAATCTTTGTGAAGAAGGCACGTCAAAAGCTGAGACACACTGTAAGTTAGGCCTCTTGCTCCAAACAGTTAGCCAAGTTGTGAATTCAAAGAAAAAGTTCTTGAAGGAAATTAAAAGTGCTACTCCAGTGAAGACATGAATGATAGGACAGCTAAACAGCCTTACTGCTGATGTGGAGAAAGTTACAGTGGTCTGGATAGAACATCAAACCAGCCACAGCATTCTTTTAAGCCAGAGCTTAATCCAGGGCAAGGCCCTAACTCTCTTTAATTCTATGAATATTGAGAGAAGTGAGGAAGCTGCAGAAGAAAAGGCTGAAGCTAGTAGAAGGTGGTTCATGAGATTTAAGAAAAGAAGCAGCTGTATAATATAAAAGTGCAAGATGAAGCAGAAAGTGCTAATGTAGAAGCTTCGACAAGTTACCCAGAGGATCTAGCTAAGATTGTCAGTGAAGGTGGTTACACTCAACAACACATTTTCAATGTAGGGGAAACAGCCTTTATTTCGAAGATGTCATCTAGGACTTCCATTCCTAGAGGGGAGAAGCCAATGCCTGGCTTCAAAGCTTCAAAGGACAGCCTGACTCTCTTATTAGGGACCAACACAGCTAGTGACTTTAATCTGAAGTCAGTGCTCACCTACCAGTCCAAAAACTGTAGGGCGCTTAAGAATTATGCAAAATCTACTCTTCCTATGCTCTACCAGTGGAACGACAAAGCCTAGATGACAGCACATTTGTTTACAGCATAGTTTACTGAATATTTTAAACTCACTGTTGAGACCTACTGCTCAAGAAAAAGATTTCCTTCAAAATATTACTTGTCATTGACATTGCACCAGATCGCTTAAGAGCTCTGGTGGAGATGTATAAGGAGATTAATGTTGTCTTCATGCCTGCTAACACAACATTCATTCTGAACCCCAAGGATTAAAAAGTAATTTTGAATTTCATGTCTTATTACTTAAGAAATGCATTTCAGCCAGCAACCTCTGAAGTGAGCCGAGACCAGACCCTTGTGGCACCGGGTCCAGTCTAAGGCTCCAGGAGGAAGGGAAAAGCAAACAGCTCGGCAGCCACCAAGGTGAACCAAGACCAGACCCTTGTGGCACCAGCACTAGGGCTCAGTCTAAGGCCTGGAGGGAAGTGCATATGGCCCAGCAGCCGCCAAGGTGAGCCAAAACCAGACCATTGTGGCACCAGGTCCAGTCTAAGGCCCTGGGGTCAGGGAAGAGAAGTGCATACAGCCCAGCAGGCACCAAGGTGAGCTGAAACCAGCACAGTACCAGGGGCTCAGTCTACAGCCATGGAAATCTAGAACAGGAGCCAAGGTAGTGTAATAAAGATACTGCCACACCTTCTCTCCTCACAAGGACAGTTCACCACCGCAGTAGCAGCCAGGGCCCCTCTACAGGCAACCTGCCACTCACTTGACTACACTGATATAAGAAGAGTCACTAGTAGAGCCTGCAAATAGAGGAGGGAGTCTTTATCCTCATAGCCAACCCCAGAGTAACAGAAGAAGAAAGTCCTCTATCAGATGACCAAACATCAATGAAAAAATACTAGAACTACAAACAAACAAGAAGATATGACACCACCAAAGGAATACAGATGATCAGACCCCATAGAACAGGGTATCCTTGAAATGTCAGAAAAAAAGTTCCAAGCAATGATCTTTAGAAAATTTGAATAAATAAAAGAAGACTCAATTAGAGAACACAAGGAAACAAGAAAAAAATATTCAGAATATGAAGGAGGAAATTTACAAAGAGATTTATACCTTAAAAGTGAATGTACCAGGGCGGGCCCATTGCTCTCTTGGGAGAGTGTGGTGCTGACACCACCAAGTCAAAGGTTAAGATCCCCTTACTGGTCATCTTTAAAAAAAAAAAATGTATTAGAACTCCTAGAAATGAAAGATTCACTTATTGAAACAAAAAGCACAACAGAGAGCTTAAGCAGCAGGCTAGAGCAAGCAGAAGAAAGAATTTCAGATCTCAAAGATGGTCTTTTTTGAAATAGCCTGGGCAAACAAAAAAAAAAAAAGGAAACAGTAATGGGGAAAGTCTAAGAGAGAAAGCAGACAATCACAAGCACTCTAACATCTGAATTGTGGGTATTCCAGAAGGGGAGGAGAATGGAAAAGGTATTGAAAGCCTATTCAAGGAAATAATAAAAGAAAACTTCCCAGGGGTAGGGAGTGATGCAGACCTTCAGATCCAAGAAGCTCAAAGGTCCCTAAACGGATTCAATCCAAAAAGATTGCCTCCAAGACACATTATAGGCAAATTTGTAAAGCTCAAAGACAAAGAGAATTCTAAAAGCACCAAGAGAAAAGTGCCAAGTCACCTTTAAGGGAACCCCTATCAGACTAACAGCAGACTTCTCAACTGAAACCCTACAGGCCAGAAGAAAGTGGGATGATACATTCAAAACATTAAAGAAAAAAATTACCAGTCAAGAATTCTTTACCCAGCAAGGCTATCCTTCAGAAATGAGGGAAAAATAGTGTATTTCTCAGACAAACAAAAATTGTGGGAGTTCACCAAACAATCAGCCCTGCAAGAAATTCTCAAGGGAGTCCTTCATCTGGAATCTGAATAATGAATGTCACTACCATGGATACCCAAGAAAGCAAAACCTGCTGTTAAAACAAAAATGCCGCTGAGAAAGAGCAAGAAGCTAAATCAAGCCACCTCAAATATCCAACTAACATTGAAGAAGAAAAATAAAAGGGGAAGTAAGGATCAAAAGATATTTAAAACATCTAAACAAAAAGCAATTAAATGATAGGCATTAAACAATATCTGTCAATAACCACCCTAAATGTGAATGGATTAAACTCCCCATTCAAAAGTACGAATAGACTGAGTGGATTAGAAAGCTACACCCAAGTACATGCTGTCTTCAGGAGACCCATCTCACAGATAGAGACACACAGGTTAAAAGTGAAGGGATGGAAAAAGATATACATGCAAATGGAAACCAAAAATAAGCAGGAGTGGCTATTCTTATATTGGATAAAATAGACTATAAACCAGAAAACATAAAAAGAGACAAAGAAGGCCACTTTATAATGATAAAAGGATCAATCCAGCTAGAAGACATAACAATCATAAATATATATGCACCCAATACTGGAGCACCCAGCTATATAAAGCAAACACCCTTAGACCTAAAGAAAGAAATAGGCCCTAAAACATTGAAATAATGGGTGACCTGAACACCCCTTTCTCAGTATGGGACAGATCTTCCAGGTGACAAATCAACAAAGAGACACAGGCTTTAAAGTTCATGTTAGACCAACTGGGCCTGGCAAATATATACAGAATATTTCACCCAACAACTAAAGAATATATATTTTCTTCTCATCAGCTCATAGAACATTCTCCAGGATAGACCACATATTAGGTCACAAATATAGTCTCAGCAAATTTTAAAAAATTGAAATCATTCCAAGTACTTTTCAGACCACAATGGACCAAAATTGGAAATTAATAATAAACAAAACTCTGGAAACTATACAAATAAAGGGAAACTAAATAATAGGCACCTGAATGACCTATGGGTACAAGAAGAAATTAAACAGGAAATCAAAAAATTTCTAGAAACTAATGAAAGTAAAGATACATCATACCAAAACCTGTGGGATACTGCAAAATCACTACTAAGAGGCAGATTTACTGAAATAAATGCTTACATCAAAAGAATGGAAAGACTTCAAATAACTCATCTAACACTACACCTCAAAGAACTTGAAAAACAGCAACAATCCAAACCTAAAGGTAGTAGATGGAAAGAAATACTTTAGATCAGAGCAGAATTAAATGAAATAGAGACCCAAAAAACAATAGAGAAGATCAACAAAACAAAAAGTTGCTTTTTTGAGAAGAGAAATAAAATAGAGAAACAATTAGCTAGGTTAACAACAACAACAAAAAAAAAAAAAAGAGAGAGAGAGAGAGAGAAGACCCAAATAACAAAAATCAGAAATGAAAAGGGAGACATTACAACCGGCACCACAGAAATACAAAGAATCAGTACAGGCTATTATAAATAACTGTATGACAGCAAATATGAAAATCTGGAAGATATGGATAAGTTTCTAGACACATACAAACTATCAATAATGAACCAAGAAGAGATAGAAAACCTGAAAAGACCAATAACAAGCACCGAGACTGAAGTGGTAATTAGCAATCTTCCAACAAAGAAAAGTCTGCATCTGGATGACTTTATGGCTGAATTCTGTCAAACTTTTAAAGAGGAGTTAATACCAATTCTCCTCAAACTATTCCAAAGAATTGAAACAGAAGCTTCTCTCCCAAACTCATTCTATGAGGCCAAACATAACTCTGGTACAAAAACAAGATAAAGGCACAACAAAAAAAGAAAATTACAGGCTGATATCCTTGATGAACTTGTATACAAAAACCCTCAACAAAATATCAGCAATCGGAATACAGCAACATATTTAAAAATATATACATTATGATCAGGTGGTATTCATCCTAGGGATGCAAGGATTGTTCAACATACAAAAGTCAATAAATGTGATACAGCACATCAAAAACTCAAAGCCAAAGAACATATGATTATCTCAATAGATACTGAAAAAGCATTTGACAAAATTCAACATCCCTTCATGATAAAGACTCTCAACAAATTAGGTATAAAAGGAAAATATCTCAACACAATAAAAGCCATTTATGACAAGCCCACCACCAGTATCATTCTGAATGGGGAAAAACTGAGGGCCTTTCCCTTAAGACCAGGAGCAACACAAGGAAGCTCACTCTAACCATTTCTATTTAACATAGTACTGGAGGTACTAGCCAGAGCAATCAGGCAAGAGAAAGAAAGAAAGGGAATCAAGACTGGAAAAGACGAAGTCAAACTTTCCCTATTTGCAGATGACTTGGTACTATATATATATAGAAAAGCCTAAAGTTTCTAGCAAAATACTCCTAGAGCTGTTTAATAACTTTAGTAATGTTTCAGGATACAAAATAAATGCCCCCAAATCAGTTTCATTTGTATACTCAAATAACAAACTAACAGAAAGAGAAATAAAGAAAGTAAGCCCATTTACAATTGTCACAAAAAAAAAACAAAAAAAAAAACCTAGGGATCGATTTAACCAAGGAGGTAAAAGACCTCTACAATGACAACTACAAATCACTTCTGAAGGAAATTAAAGAAGACAAAAAAAGATGGAAAGATATTCCATGCTCTTGGATTGGAAGAATTAACATTGTGAAAATGTCTATACTACGCAAAGTGATCTACAGATTCAGTGCAATCCCCATCAAAATACCAAGGACATTCTTCATGAAATGGAAAAAACTATCTTACCCTTCATATTGAAGTACAAAAGACCCTGAATAGCCAAAGCAATCCTGAGCAAAAAAAATAAAGTCAGAGGCATAACAGTACCTGATTTCAAATTATACCACAAAGCTGTTGTAACCAAAACATCATGGTACTGGTATAAAAATAGACATTCACATCAGTGGAGTAGAACTGAGAACCCAGAAATCACCCCTCAGGGTTACAGCCATCTGATATTGGACAAAGGCAACAAAAATCTGCATTGGGGAAAAGACTGCCTCTTCAACAAGTGGTGCTGGGAAAGTGGGATATCCATATGCAGAAGAAGAATTTAGATATGTACTTCTCACCATACACTAAAATCAACTCAAAATGGTTGAAAGACTTAAGTATAAGACCTTAAACTGTAAGATTACTAAGGGAAAATATAGGTGAAACACTTCAGCAACTAGGTCTGGGCACAGACTTTATGAACATGATCCCCAAAGCACAAGAACTAAAAGAAAAAAAAAAAAAGAGAGAGACTATATCAAACTAAAAATCTTCTGCACAGCAAAGGAAACAATCAACAGAGTGAAATGACAACCTACATAGTGGAAGAAAATTTTTTCTAACTATACATCTGACAAGGGATTAATATCCAGAATATACAAGGAATTTAAGCAATCATACATTAAAAAAACAAATAACCCAATTAAAAAATGGGCAAAGGAGCTGAATAGACATTTTTTAAAGGAAGACATACAAATAGCCAAGAGGTACTTGGAAAAATGCTCATCATCTCTAGTCATCAGGGAAATGCAAATTAAAACTACATTGAGATACCACCTCACCCCATTTAGACTGGCTATAATCAAAACACGGTGAATAACAAATACTGGCGAGGGTGTGAAGAGAGGGGAACACTCCTACACTGTTGGTGGGTCTCTAAATTAGTACAACCACTATGGAAAACAGTATGAAAGTTTCTCAAACACTACAGATATATCTTCCATATGATCCAGGAATCCCACTTCTGGGTATATAACCCAGAGGAATGGAAATCATCATGTAGAAGAGATACCTGCATTCCCGTGTTCATCACAGCTCTGTTTACAATAGCCAAGACATAGGACCAAACTAAATGTCCATCGATGGATGATTGGATAAGGAAATGGTGGTGTGTACACATGCACACGCACACACACACACAGGCACACACACACACACACACACACACCATGCAATACTACTGTGCCATAAAAAGAATGAAATACTCCCCTTTGCAACAACATGGATGAGCCTGGAGAAACATATGTTGAGTGAAATAAGCAAAGCACAGAGGGATAAATACTGCATGTGCTCACTCATATGTGGGAGCTAAGAGAGAAAGAATGAAGGAAATAAAGATCACAGTAGTGTGTTGGACTTACAGAGGGAGAGAACATTCCTTGGGCTACAAAGTGGGGTAGGTGGGAAAGTACGAGCAAGAGGGAGGTTGGGGATAGTCGGGTTGGGGACATGGGGTCCAAATGCAATTTGTGGTAATGGGTATGCTGCCAGTATGAATCTGGCCCTCACATCATGGGCCCGAGGGGTGACAATCAGCTTTGTATCTCATGAATATTCATAACCAATAAAAAATAGAGAAAGGAAGAAAGAAATGCATTTTATGAGGCTATCACTGCCATACATCGTGATTCCTCCGATGGATCTTAGCAAAGTAAATTAAAAACCTTCTGGAAAAGATTTACCATTCTGGATGCCATTAAGACCATTCATGACTTGTGAAAGAATGTCAAAATACCAACATTAACTGGAGTTTAGAAGTTGATTTCAACCCTCATGGATGATTTTGAGGAGTTCAAGACTTCAGTGGAGGAAGCAACTTGCAGATGTGGTAGAAATAACAAGAGAACTAAAATTAGAAGTGGAGCTTAGAGATATGACTAAACTGCTGCAATCTCATGACATTACTTTCATGGATTAGAAGTTGCTTCTGATGGATGAGCAAAGAAAGTGGTTTCTTGAGATGAAATCTACTCCTGATGAAGATGCTAAGTATTGTTGAAATGACAACATAAGATTTAGAATATTAGAGAAATAGTTGATAAGGCAGTGATAGGGCTTAAGAGGACTGACTCCAATTTTGTAAGAAGTTCTACAGTGGGTAAAATGCTAACAAACAGCATATATGCTAAAGAGAAATTTTTTGTGAAAGGAAGAGTCAACTAATACAGCTACCTTGTTGTTGTCTTATTTTAACAAATTGCCACAACCATCCCAACCTTCAGCAACTACCACCATGATCAGTCAGCAGCCATCAATATTGAAGCAAGACTCTCCACCGACGAAAAGATTATGATTTGCTGAAAGTTCAAATGATAGCATTTTTTTTAGCAGTGTAGCATTTTTCAATTGAGTTATGTATACTTTTCTTAAACATACTGCTATTGCATGCTTAATAGACTACAATAAAGTGTAAACATAATTTTTGCATATACTGGAACGTAGAAAAATTTGTGTAGCATGCGTTACTGTAGCAGTCTGGAACCAAATGTGCAATGTCTCTGAAGTGTGCCTGTAAATTGAGATACTAGGATGAAAGTAAAATAAATAGAAAAACATTTTGAAAATCACTTTTATATGATCTTGTTATATAAGACATGTGAAGATTGAAGACAAATATATAGGAAGAAATGAAAATTTGGTTTGTAATTCATTTGACTAGCTATTACATCATTGTAAAACCAGTGGCAATAAACCATGGAAGAGAATATTTTGTTGTTTTACCGCTCTGTTTCAATTTCACAATGGTATAATTAAGTTATTGATATTTGCTGCAAAAACAAAGGCCTTTGTCAGGAAGTAAAACAAAGACTGGTCTTTGCAAATACCTGCAAGTAGTTAGAATTGTAATTATGCATAATTTCAGTTACCTCAAGCAGTTGAACAAACTGAAAAGGGACTTGGAAAACAGCTAAATAATTTTCTAAATAATTAGAGGTGCAGAGACTATTTTTGATTATGGGAATGAAGTGGGAACGATGACTTGCTGTGTAGTGTTGAACATTTGGGGCACAGTGATTGTAATCTCTTTAGGGTGTTTAAGAGGGTATTATAAAAGGTCATAGCATAAAAAGAAGAAAAATGAAAGATAAAATATTGCACTTTCAAAGACATAAATCATGAGAAAATTTAAGTAAGGAAACACATTGCTGAATTTGTATGTCATGTGGGGAATTTCAAGAGGAAACATTTACATATTCTGAAATGATAGAAGATAGATTCAGTGTCTAGAATGTAGTGCCTCGCACCCATCAACTGCAGTGGGCTGCATCTAAAAAAGAGTGTTTTTCTTGTTGCATTTTTAAGTCATTTTCGTATACTTTCTTACAAATATCTGAGGCAAAGATAGGATAACAGCATTTTTTTTAAAGTGCCTCCTAGTTGTCAGGCCTCTTCTGGTTTATGTTTTTGTAAGACATCATCTTTACTTTGTTAACTCTTTCTCTACTTGAAATTGATCCCATCTTGCAAATGAGGAAACTGAAGCTCTGGAAAACTAAATGATTTTGCCCACTGCATATAATTAATGTTCAGTTCTTATATTTGAGCAAAGTAGCAGAGCTAATATTTGAACAAGTTTGTCAAAATCTAACTCCCATGCTTATGTTTTAAGGCATGAGGCATATACCCAGGAATTTGTTTCAATTCATTTTAAGGTTCTATTCAGTTTTCAAACTGAAATACATAAACTTCAACATAAACATAATATTTCTAAAATGTTTTCAAACATTATAGGGCATAGATATTTAAACCTCTAATTAGGTACATGCATATCTCAAAACATAGTTGCTATCAAAATAATATCCAAGTATCATTGTTGCCTTGCTTTCTTCTTTAGCCTTATCTCCCTCAGATCATAGCTCCAGAACACTGAATTACTTCTAGTCAAAAAAACATGCCGTGATCTCACCAACATATCATTTCCTAGGCCTGAAACATTCTCTTCTCTCCAACCTTAAACATGTCCCTCTGCCAACTGCTATTCACTCTTCTTTCTTAACAACTTTCTGTTCAAAACCTTCTGTGACATTTGCAAGTTGAAAGTATTGCCTCTAGTTTTTGTTCCCTATAACATTTTAGATTCACTCTTTTTTACCATTTAATATTCTGTATTTTAATTGTCTGCTTGCCTCTCACTCTTTTTCACTAGACTCCAAACACTTTGAAGGGTGGAAAGACTCCTAGTTCTGATTGTAATCTACTTTGTTGAGGCCTTAATATATATGATGTATATATATTTATATATACACACACACACACACTCACCTCCCCCCCACACATATACACACACAAATAGATATTTGCCTGCCAAAAGAAAAATAAGAAAGAATCTTCTCTGTTAATGGTTTCACCATACTAAGCTCCAGGCCATGCAGACTTAATACCTAGATATCTGCTTTGATTTCTTTATTAATAGTCAGTGTATTGTTTCAAAAGAATTGCATCTAAATACATCTATTCTTTATTAATGTCATGGTTAATTTTCCTCTCTAAGCTTTTTACAGAAAGTGTCTATATTAATACATTATTTTTGTAACTGGATTCCCTAGCCCCTCCCCTTCTCATCATTCTAGGCTCTTCTCTATCTCAATCAAGACTAAATATTTTGGTCAAAAAATTTTTTTCCTGGGAATGTTAGTGTAAGACTGGCTCGAAAGTGCAAATCTTACTTGTTGGGAAGGCTCATCTCACAAAGACCAGGAGACAGAGATCGTTGCAATCAAGCAAGAGGTTTTTTTATTCCAGCATGCTGGGGTCGCTCCGTCTTCAGGACAGAAGTGGCCCCGAGCCCTTAACACAGGCACTTTTTATACAGTTTTTAGACAGACTTTGGCAATAGGATAAGTTGTACATAGCTCATTGGTCATCTGAGGCGAACTTTAAATTCATTGGTAGCTTTTTGGCTGGTTGGCACACTAACAAGGAACAGTGTATTGCTTAATCGTCTTCCCCTCTGGGTCAGACCCGGTGGCCCCTAGATAAGGAACTGGTCAGTCCTTCCTGGAACTGGGTTTACTTTCGGTGGTTACTCCCTTCCTGGAATCTACCGTGCCTGGGCCCACCTTGACTATGCTTATCCTCTACATGACCCCTTAGAAGCTGCCTTACTTAAAATGGCTGATGTACTTAAAATGGCGCTAATTATGTTCCCTGTCACAAGCAAGCGGTAATAAAATTTCCTTTACATTAGCTCATGGTAGAGGGGCTGAAGAGTGTCGGGTCCACTGCCGGCCGACCCGAACAGCCCTTAGCCTCGTTCCTTTCGGTGGGCAAGCGAACGGCCCGGGATTCCTCTTTCCCTCCTGTCCCCTTTGGAAGGAGACGGGGGAAGAGAGCCGTGAAGAGAGGTGAGCACACTGCCGGCCCCCCAAAAATGGCCCCCCAAAAACAGCCCGGTTAAAGGACATTCAGACGCGGTGGGGGTTCTGTCGAGCAGTTCCATTTATTATCACACAAGCACTTGCTTTTATAGGCAGATAGGGAGGGGAGGTTTTAACATAATCCAATCAGCTTAAAGGTCAAGGGCATGCATCCTGTCTCAATGCCTAGCTATTGCAACCATGCATTGTTCACCAGTGCAGAAGCACGTATTTGGCCAATAAGGGCTAAGGCAAGGTTCCCACAGACACCCCCACCCTGCTTCCTCCTGGCGCCGTCTTAGGCTGCCACATTAATATGCCCTTGTGGGCCTATAATGGCACCGCTTGTAATGTCACTTAAGGTGGCGTTAGTTTTTAAGGCCCGACAGAAGAGGTTGAGATATGCTTTTGATATCCATGTGGGGCCTATTCAAGAGGGACTAGAGTTTGGAGTCCAGCTAGAAGGGGGATTCCTGGTGAAACTAACATTCGTCGTATTGCGCCTCTAAAGGATTTACTCTGGGAGCAACCATAAACCATGAGAACACAGATCCTCTCAGGACCTTCAACTAAACATAAACTGTTTAATCTCTTTTTTTTTTTTTTTTTTAGGTCCTTTCTTTTTTTTTTTTTTTATTTTATTTTATTTTTTTTAAATTTTATTTTGTCGATATACATTGTAGCTGATTAATGCTCCCCATCACCAAAACCTCCCTCCCTTCTCCCTCCCCCTCTCCCCCCCAACCATGTCCTTTCTGTTTGTTTGTTGTATCAACTTCAAATAATTGTGGTTGTTATATCTTCTTCCCCCCCCCCCCCGGTTTGTGTGTGTATGTGTGTATGTGTGTGTGAATTTATATATTAATTTTTAGCTCCCTCCAATAAGTGAGAACATGTGGTATTTCTCTCTCTGTGCCTGACTTGTTTCACTTAATATAATTCTCTCAAGGTCCATCCATGTTGTTGCAAATGGCAGTATTTCATTCGTTTTTATAGCTGAGTAGTATTCCATTGTGTAGAAGTACCACATTTTCCGTATCCACTCATCTGATGATGGGCATTTGGGCTGGTTCCAACTCTTGGCTATTGTAAAGAGTGCTGCGATGAACATTGGGGAACAGGTATACCTTCGACTTGATGATTTCCATTCCTCTGGGTATATTCCCAACAGTGGGATGGCTGGGTCGTATGGTAGATCTATGTGCAATTGTTTAAGGAACCTCCATACCATTTTCCATAGAGGCTGCACCATTTTGCAGTCCCACCAACAATGTATGAGAGTTCCTTTTTCTCCGCAGCCTCGCCAGCATTTATCGTTCAGAGTCTTTTGGATTTTAGCCATCCTAACTGGGGTTAGATGGTATCTCAATGTGGTTTTGATTTGCATTTCCCAGATGCTGAGTGATGTTGAGCATTTTTTCATATGTCTGTTGGCCATTTGGATATCTTCCTTAGAGAAATGCCTACTTAGCTCTTTGGCCCATTTTTTAATTGGGTTGCTTGTTTTCTTCTTGTAAAGTTGTTTGAGTTCCTTATATATTCTGGGTATTAATCCTTTGTCAGATGTATATTTTGCAAATATTTTCTCCCACTCTGTTGGTTGTCTTTTAACTCTTTTAATTGTTTCTTTTGCTGTGCAGAAGCTTTTTAGTTTGATATAATCCCATTTGTTTATTTTTCCTTTGGTTGCCCGTGCTTTTGGGGTCGTATTCATGAAGTCTGTGCCCAGTCCTATTTCCTGAAGTGTTTCCCCTATGTTTTCTTTAAGAAGTTTTATTGTCTCAGGGTGTATATTTAAATCCTTAATCCATTTTGAGTTGATTTTAGTATACGGTGAGAGGTATGGATGTAGTTTCATTCTCCTGCATATCGATATCCAGTTATCCCAGCACCACTTGCTGAAGAGGCAGTCCCTTCCCCAGTGAATAGGCTTGGTGCCTTTGTCAAAGATCAGATGGCAGTAAGTGTGTGGGTTGATTTCTGGATTCTCTATTCTATTCCATTGGTCAGTGTGTCTGTTTTTATGCCAGTACCATACTGTTTTGGTTATTATAGCTTTGTAGTATAGCTTAAAGTCAGGTAGTGTTATGCCTCCAGCTTTATTTTTTTTGCTGAGCATTGCTTTGGTTATTCGTGGTCTTTTATTGTTCCATATAAATGTCTGAATAGTTTTTTCCATTTCTGAGAAAAATGTCTTTGGAATTTTGATGGGGATTGCATTGAATTTGTATATCACTTTGGGTAGTATGGACATTTTCACTATGTTGATTCTTCCAATCCAAGAGCATGGAATATCTTTCCATCTTCTTGTATCCTCTCTAATTTCTCTCAGCAGTGGTTTGTAGTTCTCATTATAGAGATTTTTCACCTCCTTGGTTAACTCAATTCCTAAGTATTTTATTTTTTTGGTGGCTATTGTAAATGGGCAGGCTTTCTTGATTTCTCCTTCTGCATGTTCACTATTGGAGAAAAGAAATGCTACTGATTTTTGTGTGTTGATTTTGTATCCTGCTACTGTGCTGAAATCATTTATCAATTCCAAGAGTTTTTTTATAAGGGAGCCCCAATCAGGTTAACATCAGACTTTTCATCACAAACCCTAAAAGCTAGAAAGGAATGGGATGATATTTTCAAAATACTAAAAGACAAAGATTGCCAGCCAAGAATACTCTACCCTGCAAGGCTATCCTTCCGAAATGAGGGGCAAATAGTATATTTCTCAGACAAACAAAAACTGCGGGAGTTCACTACCACAAGACCACCCTTACAAGAAATCCTCAAGGGAGTACTGGGTTTGGTTCCTGAAAAATAACTACCACTGCCATAAAAACCTAAGAAAAATCTAAACCCGCTAGTACAATAAAAATGGCATTCGTGAAGAGAAAACAAGCTATCAAAAACACTATCTACAACCTAAGGAACCAACAAACAAAGAAACCAAACAGTAAATCAGAAAGCAAGGAACAAAAGACACCTAAGACAACCAAACAACCAATAAAATGCTAGGAATAAATCAACACCTTTCAATAACAACTCTTAATGTTAAAGGCTTAAATTCCCCAATTAAAAGACACAGACTGGCTGACTGGATCAAAAAGCAGGACCCAACTATATGCTGCCTACAAGAGACCCACCTCACCCATAAAGATTCACACAGACTAAGAGTGAAAGGATGGAAAAAGATTTACCATGCAAACAGAAAAGAAAAACGAGCTGGAGTGGCTATTCTTATATCTGACAAAATAGACTTTAAACTAAAAACCATAAAAAGAGACAATGAGGGACACTACTTAATGATAAAAGGACTGATCCATCAAGAAGACATAACAATCATAAATATGTACGCACCCAATGTTGGAGCAGCCAGATTTATAAAACAAACTCTATTAGACCTAAAGAAGGAAATAGACACTAATACCATAATAGCAGGGGACCTGAACACTCCACTGTCAATATTAGACAGATCATCTAGGCAAAGAATCAGTAGAGAAACACAAGATCTAAACAAGACTCTAGACCAATTGGAATTGGCAGATATCTACAGAACATTCCACCCAACAACCTCAGAATATTCATTCTTCTCATCAGCACATGGATCATTCTCCAGGATAGATCACATATTAGGTCACAAATCAAGTCTCAATAAATTCAAAAAAATTGCAATTATCCCATGTATCTTCTCAGACCACAATGGATTAAAACTAGAAATTAATAACAAACGAAACTCTGGAAACTATACAAACACATGGAAATTAAACAGCATTCTACTTAATGACATATGGGTCCAAGAAGAAATCAAGCAGGAAATCAAAAAGTTTATTAAAACTAATGAAAACAATGATACATCATACCAAAACCTGTGGGATACTGCAAAAGCAGTATTGAGGGGAAAATTTATTGCATTAAATGCTCACTTCAGAAGAATGGAAAGATGGCAAGTGAACAACCTAACACTTCACCTTAAAGAACTAGAAAAACAAGAACAATCCAATCCTAAAGTTAGCAGACGGAAAGAAATCATTAAGATCAGAGCAGAACTGAATGAAATTGAAAACCAAAAAACAATTCAAAAGATCAACGAATCAAAAAGTTGGTTTTTTGAAAAGATAAATAAAATTGACAAACCATTAGCATGGCTAACAAAAAAAAGAAGAGAGAAGACTCAAATAACAAAAATTAGAAATGAAAAAGGCGATATTACAACTGATTCATCTGAAATACAAGGAATCATTCGAGACTACTATAAACAACTATACGCCAACAAATTTGAAAATCTGGAGGAAATGGATAAATTTCTGGACACACACAAGCTCCCAAAACTGAACCGTGAAGACGTAGAAAATTTGAACAGACCAATAACAATAAAGGAGATTGAAGCTGTTATCAGAAGGCTCCCAACAAAGAAAAGCCCAGGACCAGATGGATTCACAGCAGAATTTTACCAAACATTCAAAGAGGAATTGACACCGATTCTTTACAAACTATTCCAAAAGATTGAAACGGACGCAAATCTCCCAAACTCATTCTATGAAGCAAACATCATCCTGATACCAAAACCAGGTAAAGATGTAACCAAAAAAGAAAACTACAGGCCGATATCCTTGATGAATATAGATGCAAAAATCCTCACTAAAATACTAGCAAACAGAATACAGCAACACATACGAAAAATTATTCATCACGATCAAGTGGGATTCATCCCAGGGATGCAAGGTTGGTTCAACATACGCAAATCAATAAATGTGATACACCATATTAATAAACTCAAACACAAGGACCATATGATCATCTCTATAGATGCTGAAAAAGCATTTGATAAAGTTCAGCACTCATTCATGACAAAGACCCTCTATAAGTTAGGTATAGAGGGAAAGTATCTCAACATAATTAAAGCCATATATGCCAAACCCACTGCCAATATCATCCTGAATGGGGAAAAGCTGAAAGCTTTTCCTTTAAGAACAGGCACTAGACAAGGATGCCCACTCTCACCACTCCTATTCAACATAGTGTTGGAAGTACTAGCCAGAGCAATCAGAGAAGAGAAGGAAATAAAGGGCATCCAGATTGGAAAAGATGAAGTCAGACTGTCCCTGTTTGCAGATGACATGATCCTATATATCGAACAGCCTAAAACCTCTACAAAAAAACTGTTTAATCTCTGAAATTGAATTAAGGTGATCTTAGATTTGTAGTGTCCTCAGAAGCAAACATAAATGTTATCAGTATAGAGATAATAGTTTAGATAAGGCAGGTGATCTTTGAAACCTGAATGGAATTAATCAGCCAAATACCTAGAACAGTTTAGTGCCGAATCTAGATTGAGAAAAGTGCCCATGTCTGGAGTCACAAAAGAGTTTGGAATCTTTAAGACCCAATAGAAGGCCAAAACAGTTGAAACAGAAAGGATAAGGACATAAATTCACAGAGTTAGGCAAGGTCAGGTTACGTAAGGCCCTTTAGGACATAGAGAGAAATATTAAAATTTCTTTTAAATGTAATGGGAATCCAATGGAGGATTTTATGCAAGACTGGAACTTCATTGCATGCACACGTATTTTAAAAATTACTGTGACCATTTGGTGAAGAATGTTTATGGTGAGACTATAATAAAACAAAACTTGTAGTTAGCTATCTCAATAGTTTAGGTATGGCATAATGGTGGCTTGATCTAGGATAGTAACAGCAGAGGTATTGATAAATAGTTCGATTTGAAATATATACTGAAAGTAAAGCAGACCAGACATATTGAATATAGGTATAAAAGAAACAGGAATCAAGGTAACTCCAATAATGTGGACTCAACAGCAAAAAGAATGAGGAATCCTTAAGGTCAGTATTTATACACTTTGTTTTGTGCTATGGACCACTTTGTCCATATAATTAATCCTAATTATTTTTTTAATTAATAAAATAAATACAATAAAAACTGGTCATATGGATTTCACTTAGTTTTTAAAAATAAAATTTTTATGCAGTAATATTTGTGTGCTCTGATGCATTAAATAATAAGAGCTAGTAGTATGTCTAACAGTTGTCATTTCAAAGTGTGATAAATGTTAAAGATTTAGAAATGTCTTCAACAAGCAAAGGTAACAGAAAAATTTCTGTTATTTCTGTTTGGGAAACTCACAGGCAATTCTAATACAGCTGAGGTTTTTAGATACCTTCATAAGAAAATATTAAACTAGAAGTTAAAGTTTAAGAAAAATAAAGGCGTAAAGTTTGCCACTTAAGTCCATGGACTCCCTGGCTTTTATTTATGAACTTCAGGTTAAGACATCCTAGTGTAGAGTATTTTGTTTTACAAAGAATGTGCAGTGACTCTTTTAGGTAGGATTTTGTACAAACTCTAAATTAAACAGAAAAAAAGTTTTTAATCTTCACTTAGCCTGAAACATTCAACATTTTAAAGAAATGCATTTTTAGCTTAAATATAACTTAATTTGACTAAGGCATTGTAGCTACTAATTTTAGGAGAGAAATTTTAGAAGGAAACTTTAAGCCTGTTTGGCATATTAACTCTATTCTAATTTCAAAAGTCACCTTCTTAACCTAAACTAGCAGCTTAATAACCCAGTTTTTAACTTTCTGCATAATCCTGACAAAATAGATTGAGTTTCAGGGTACATGTTCCTTCAATTAGGAAGTGACCAAATAACACAAATCTATGTGCAAAAATGTCAATATCTGGAACCCCATGTGTCATTTTCTATTGCATATTTTTGGGGGGAGGGTCAGTTTTTATTCAGGTAATCTCTCTTTGTCTAGCTGTTTATATTTGAGTTAGTGAAGGGCAGTGATTTTGCAAAATTGTAGTTCTTTATACAATTTTGAGTCCCAGGATGGGATTATTTCCACACTTAGATTTCACTCACCAAATCATGTATATGGTATGTGTTAAAACATAAGTTTTTGACATAATTTGTTTTACACATTTGAGTGATAGGCTCAGAAAAAAATTGTGCAGTAATATTATAAATGCAATATGCTTTGTTACCTTGTTCCTTCAGCATGTCCACATCCAATTGCAGGTCATATTAAAATACTGAACACTGAGAGAACTGCAGTACGAGCTACTTTGCTTTGTCTCAAGTAATTGCTAATTTGGAAGCAAATCTTGTGACTGTTGCCATATGACATTACATAAAACTTGATGAAGACTGTGCCAACCTAGAAGCACACTCAACACCTGCTGCCTTTTTGAAATCATTTTCATCTTTTCTTGGGATCCTGTGGGGCCTTTCAATGAGCTGAAGACAGATACTCAGATCAAATGTCACCTTGTACAGCTGAGGCTGCAGAGTAAACTGCTTCCCTTTCTGCCCACTCTTGTCTTTCTGTTGCACAGCTGTACTTTTCAGTACATTGGGTTTGAGGTTTTGGTGTTGATGGCACCTTTATGTTCAGTTTTGCATTGGAGGCTTAGCTCATCATATGTTGACAGTCCATCTGCTTCTATTCTAGAAGCGATAAGACTTTGGTTCCCATTTCTCTATAATTCAGTACTTAGGCATTGCAATAATGGAGCTCATTTAAAACAGTGTTTTCAGAAGGAGGGCAAAATACGAACAACTTGTGATTGAGATAAAGAGTGCTAACAAATTCACTTTAGTTTTCTTGCAAGTTTATCGTAGGTTTCAACACTTAAAACATAAAAGGAGAAAGCTAAAAGCTGGTAATTAATCTTTAACAAAACTTATATTCTTTCTTATTATAAGAGCTTCATCATCCTTTCTATATTTTTTATTGTATGATAAAAAGGCTTGAAAATAAATAATCATGTCAAATACATTTTTAACTTGCACGGTGTTTTCAACAAAAACATCCAAAGAAATTTTTAAGAGATTTATTTATCCATCTTGGTCTTTAAAACTTGTCATTGTTCCTAAATAATGATTTAGTGGTTAGGGATGCCTATGTGCAGATTTTGCCCTACAGAAGAGTATCTAGGCAAGTAAACAAGTGGAGCTAAGTTCCAGCTCACTTTATTCACCAAGCTGTGGACCTTGGCATGGAATCACATCTGCCCAAAGGAAGGAGTGTGTGATGGTCAATGTTATTTGTCAGCTAGACTGGCTAAGAGATGCCCAGATGGCCAGCAAAACATTATTTCTGTATATGTCTGTGAGGCTGTTTCTGGAAGAGAATAACATTTGATTTGGTATACTGAGTGAAGAATACTCCCACCAATGTGGGTGGACATCATCCAATCTATTAAGGACCTAGACAGAACAAAACTGTGGACAAAAGAAAATTTTGCAGTCTGCTTGAACTGTAACATCCATCTTCTGCCCTCAGACATCTGGATCTTGGGCCTTAAGTCTTGAACTGGGTCTTATACCATCAGCCCCCTGATTCTCGGGCCTTCAGTCTTAGACTGAATTACAACCCATTACAACCCAGTTTTCATGGTTCTCCAGCTTGTAGGTGACAGATCATTGGATCTTTCAGCTTCTATAAATGTGTGAGTCAATTTCTACCATTTACACATATATGACTATATATATATGGATATATATTATATATATATATATATATATATATATATATATATATATATATATATATATATATATATAAATCTTCCATATCCTATTGGCTTTGTTTCTCTGGAGAACCCTGACTAATACAGGGTGCCATTTCTGATCTTCACAAAAGGAAGAAGTGAACTTTAAAATCATGAAACTCAAGCCTGCAAATTGAAAGATAAATTAACTCTTTCAGAATATTTCTATGTTTCTTGCCTACATTTTTTAACCAATGTTTTATTCATTCTTTATTAAAATCAAAGGGCTAAAATTTTAAGCTGGACTACAATAAAACAAATGAGAACAGTATTAAGCCCAATAAACATAATGCTGAATTTTCAAATAATTATCAAATCTCAAAGGATGGCCAGTTTATTACATCACTTTTTTAAATACTGTATTTCACAGAAACATGAAGAGAAATACAGGGCCATGCCTTAAAGTAGACATCTACCCCAAAGGGAAAAGGACATGGACTCTACTTGTAGTGAAACTAAATTAGTTTTCTTCTTCAAATGCCAATACTAATTTGAACACCTTCCCCACTACAAGAAGCAGTTTATTATAAGCAGAAACAACATCCACAGAGAGGCGACTGGCAACTTAAACTAAAAGGATATTGATGAGCCAAGAATATCAGATATTTGTGGATAGCACCATACACGAGAAATAGTGAAATCAATGGACCAAACCATGAATATCTGTGTTAATAAGGCAAATATGAATCTTTAAAATACATTCAACTAATAGACTCAGGAATGTGAAGCTATCAAATCCATGAAGCAAAAAGAAGTTTTTCATGAAAAATAGCCAATTATAGACTATGGGGATTAGTAATATGAGTGTTAATAAAAAACATTTAAGTAGATAAATTTAGTAGTAGAAGGAACTCATCTAGGGAAGAGTCTAATACAAATGTTTAATATAAAAAAAGAACCAGAACAAGATTTTGTTCCCCATAGAAATCAGTGAAAAAAACCCAGGATCTATAATAGAAAAGTTAGAATATAGGAAGAGAGATCCCAAAACTGCAGCACCCATCATAGTACATTTTACAGAGAACTGAAAGAATTAAAGAAATAAAATAATCAAAGAACTACAAATATTTTAAAACTTTTAAAGTCTAGTAATATCCAAATCTTCAGTATTAAAAGTCACATTGACTGCCGAGTAGTATAATGGGAGTAAATGACCTGTAAAGATATATCATTTTAGAGCAAATATACATTAAAATTTTTAAAATCCAAGTTTAGTTTCAAAAATCATCATATTAAAATTACTCACCAAAATGCAGTACTGCAAAATGGAAAACAATGGTTTAATCTAATCAGATTTTAAAGCAGAAATTACTTTGTACCTAAAATTCTATGAGCAATTAAGCTAGCATACAAATGGCGAGAGAAGTAATAACTTTTTGGATTTGATAGATAAATAAATAGTTTGAAAAAACAATTTAAAACAAATAATAATTTTAATGTTCATAATATTGACATAAAATAATTGTTAGCAGAGTGATATAGTTATTATAATTTCCTGTCTGTACATGTGTTTGAAAAGTTGTGATCATATCTCATATCCAATTTTAGATTCTGATTTTTTTAATGTTATAAAATTTTTTCCATATTAAAAGCTTCTTAAAAAGAGAGCTTTAATTATGTTAATTGAAATGGGTAGAGATAGGCAGGATCCCCAGAGAATGTACTTTCAAAGAGCTGATTTGTATTCCTGCGATTACAAATTTGCCCCTTTCTCTGCAGTTCACATTTATATTAGTGCATTACTTGATGTAAAGAAGGGGCCCACAAATGGAGACAGGAAGCTGCAGCAACAGAAGATTTTCTAAAAATCTGTGTTTCTACCTAAAGCTGAGATTACCCATCGTATACCATTCTTACCAGCAAAGTCAACTTGCTTTTTTGAACAGCAACAAAAATCTTATCAAAAATAATAAAGCAAAGATTTCAGAAGGAATAATACACAAATTGTTATTTCAGAAAGAGGAAAGTTTCCAAATGAGAACACCACCAACAAAGAACATCTTCAGTGATGTCACTGATGATAAGATAGGTGAGTAGGTGAGAGGTTGAAAACCCAATTGGATATAGTCTCTGTGTTTAAATTCAAACATGATAAATGTCTGTTTTTTTCTGAGATGAATTACCTTTCTAGCATTATACAATAAATGGTATAAAATAAAGAAGTTATCTAAGGTTGTTGCTCATCTGTAAGTGTGGTCTCCCTGAGACTGATTCACATTTGAATGAAAGTAGAGTGATGCATAAGGAAGAAGGTTCATTATCAAAAGAATCTCTCCCCCTAAAAGTTTGGGAGACAAATTTTTTTCAGTATTATTCCTAAATAAGTAACTAAGCAGTGAAGCACTTTTTTAAAAATCCCCAAACAAACAGCATTCTGTTGAAGAACTTGGGGAGCCACAGAATGTGGTGCAAAGAGCTCATGAGCCAACTTGGTAAGACTGGCTTTGCATAACTGTTCATCTGCCCGGAGGCTTCACATGAGCCATTTAACCTCCTTGAGCCCAGTGACTGTATTTGTGAGGTTTATATGAAGAAAAGAAAATAATAAGACCATGTATGAAAACACGCTTTGAAAATTGGAAAGAACTATATAAATGTTACTGTAATTACAAACATTGTCAAAGAGGAGTTTCTTAGAATTTATATATCTGTTTATACATAATGAACAGAAATATCGGTCCTCAAATTATATAGGTGCTGCTTGGATGTATAAAATTAAGCGTTTTGATTAAGTGCCTACCAAGTTAAGGCATGACATTAGGCACTTTGTAGACTACGGGTGTGTGGCAGGAAGCACTCAGTATGCAATTTTACTCTTGGGACAAGTGAACAAATCACAGCAGATGATAAATAGACTTAGTCTAAAACATGCAATATAAGATATAGCAGCGTGGAATTTATGAACACTTGAAAATAAGCAATTTCTTTGGAAATATCCCTAATGAAATTAGGAGAACAGAAGTGGCTTCTCAGAAACCAAACTCCTTCCAGAAATTTTCAAGCAGTAAATATTTCTATGACAACGATGGTGAAAAAGAATTTAAAAATTGTTGGTGTAAAGAGGAACTGCAAGGCATCTATTAAAAGTAGAGTCTGTCACACCCAAATTAGAGGTAACTAATGGCAAAGCCTCAGAATGGAAGAAGTTCTATGGAGAAACATGTAATAGGACAGCAGAGGGTAAAATATCTGGCCAGTACTGTACTGTGTGCTACAGGGTCTGAATAGAAAACAAATCCTCCCCTAAAGGAGCTCATAGTGCAGGTTTGATTGCATCATTAAAGGAAAACCACTGTGATTCTCTTGCTTCTTTAATCACTGATTTTAGCCTGACTGAACTCGGCAGAGATTTTCAGTTGCAGCAAATAAACCCAGGTCACATCACCTTAAGTGAAAAAGGGAACATTCTTTTTCTCATTATTGGAAAGACAATGTATGGACTTCAAGCATGGAAAGCTTCAAGTGTGGAAAGCTTCAAGCAGGAGGTTAAAAAGATATCCTGCTGCAGGAGGTTAAAAAGATATCCTGCTGATTTAGTCGATGTGTCCTTATCTTTTGTCTTTCCTCTTCATTAGTTTAGTAGCAAAAAGGCCCTCTTCATGAAAAGGTTGAATACCTGATGAAAGTTCCTGAATCACAGTCTTCATAATTTAGCAACCTCTGTAGAAAGAAACTGTCTTTTTATCTCCAGTATTTCCTGCAAAAGTTCTGGGACTCACTCTGATGGATTTTACAATTTATTCTCTTAGGAATAACTGAAATTTATTTATCGATCACTAAACAAATCACTATGATGAGCAGTAAGGGTGTGTGTGTGTCTGTGTGTGTCTGTATGTATGTATGCATACACCAGGGTACTTCAAAAAGTTCATGGAAAAATAGAATTAAAAGTAATGCGAATCTTTCCATCAACCTCTTGAGCTACCCTCGTATATTGACAGACTCTATCCTTGACCATACTAGTTCTCTGAGCTCTCTTCTTGACTAGCTTATGACCTTGGGCTTCTTTTTCTGTCCTTGACAAGCCCAGTCTTCACAGGAATACTGCTAAGTCAGGATTTATTGAGAATTCCACACCCTTGATAATCTGAGCAAGTTTGTCATTTCCCACCTTAGACTTATAAGTCTTTAAACTGCCTTCATTGAGAATCCTGTTAAGTTAGTTTATCATGAATCCCCTACACTTAATGTCTCCTGTTAGTAATTTTCCATCCACTGACCCCCCTCACACTGCTTGTAAGCTATAAATCCCCAACTGTCTTTGCTGTATTTGGAGTTGAGCTCAATTTCTCTCCGCTTTTGCAATATTCTTACATTCTTATTGCAGTAGTCTTGAATAAAGTCTTCCTCACTATTTTAGCAAGTGTCAGGATAATTTTTTCTTTAACCATATATGTATGTATGGGGCGTGTGTGAGTATGTGCCTCACAGCAATGTCTCAGACAATGATGCACCATGTATATTGGTAGTCCTTAAGATTCTAATGGCTATATCACATAACCTAGGTGTGTAGTAGGTTATATAATTTAGATTTGTGTAAGTACACTCTGTGATGTTCACACAACAATAAAATAGCCTAACGACGCATTTCTCAGAACTTATCCTCATTGTTAAGAGACACATGCCTGTATATGCATACTTTACTGCATATCTCTTACTTTTATAATAAGTATACTTATTATACTTTTATAATCTTTATACTTTTATAATAACTCTATACTTTTCATAATAATTCTTTGTGAGTAGCTTAACTCTGCAACTCAACTTCCCCTTATGAGCAATGTAATAGACAAAAAACAGAAAAATAGGAAAAGAAGATAAGTATTAAATCCTGATTTGGTCATCACACATTGTATGCAGTTATTGATATTCAACTCTGTACCTCACAGATAGGTTTAATCAATTATTTTTCAATTAAAAAAAAAGAAACAAGAAGAAAATTGGGTGCAACCCATATTTTCTAGGATAACTACTTAGGCTTTTAAATATTATGTACCTTTTTCAAACTAAATGTTCGAAATTTTTGTTCAGAAAATATGGTGATTCTCGCATTTGGATTTGAATACTTAGGTAAATCGTATGTCAGTAAAAAGACTTCAGCAAATAGTAAGGTAGAAGACTTAAAAAAGGGAATCAAAGCTCTGACACTTAAAGCTAGCCATGTGTCTTTTGACAAAATAATCTCTCTGGGTTTCATAATTTTCATCAGTAGACTAAAAAAGATGGCAAAAGTAATATCTCAGCTTGACTTCACTAGAAACAAAAGAATCAGGTGAGGTTTTTTTCCCAAATAAATGCTACTTGCTTCTTCCAAAATATCTATTTTTAAGTGCCCACTTGACTTCAGTTTTAATCAAGCATATATATTACTTAGTACTTTTTGCTCTTATATCTGCAATAAAAGATTATCATTTAAAAATTTTGCTTATACCACTTATATTATAAATGTTTTACTGATTTGAAACTTGGGGGGAAAACCACTCATGATGTTTGTTTTAAACATTAACAGGCATATTCTCTATTTTATGTTCTATTCCAATAGAACAAATTCACATGTGTAATGAGAGAATTTGTTTGAAAAGACTATTGCAATAGAGAGAACATTTTAACTTTAGGATCTGTAAACGTCTCAAAATCAAACAGAAAAAGAAAGGGTTGGGTCACTTCTTTATTATTTAATATTTGAAAATATTTTGTGCTTAAAAATATGGGGTATGGCTTATATAGGATCAAAAAGAAAGCTGTAAATAGTTCAAATTGAAGCATCAGATTAGAGAAGGGACTGGATAGGTGTCAAATATGGTTTCTACCAAAAAGCTTGCTGAATCCTTATTTCTATTATTTGCTAATGACATCTTGACCATCAGTGGTCAGTGAAAGATTATCATGGGTTAAAGAAAAAAAATTTTTGCCTACCTAGTACACTTTATTTTCTAATTTGAGACTTGTTATTGAGATTTTGTGCTGGAGATATAATTCGTTATTAAGTTTCCGACTATTGGAATATTAACTTTTGCTCACCGAAAAACCAAGCTTACTTTATTGTATTCCCAAAAATATTGTTTTATTTTTAGTGCATATTTGGTACTTTACTGGATGTTACTGTAAATTGAGCAAACACTTAATGCTAAGACCCTCAAGCCTTCTGATCCTTTTTAGTCACATACTCTGTCAGTTGTTTCCTTTATAAACAGAATTAGTCAATTCAGGTCATTTCTCTATTTTCTATTGATGCAGAATCATAAAGTTGTATATCTGAAAATAATGCTGCTGTTTACTTTTATTGGGGGGGGGGACCAGTAAGGGGATCGCAACCCTTGGCGTGGTGTCACCGCACCACGCTCAGCCAGTGAGCGCACCCGCCATCCCTGTATAGGATCCGAACCCGTGGTGGGAAAGCGCCGCTGCACTCGCTGTGCTGCACTTTCCCTAGTGCGCCACGGGTCGGCCCCCTGTGTTTACTTTTTTATATACTATGGAACAGATTTTGAGTTAAGAGAAATTTTTGCCCTGAATAAACAAGAAGAAAATTGTCTTCATTTTCCATTTGGGTTTTGTTCTCTCTCTCTCTCTCTCTCTCTCTCTCTCTCTCTCTCTCTCTCTCTCTCTCTCTCTCTCTCTCTCTCTCTCTCTCTCTCTCTCTCTCTCTCTCTCTCTCTCTCTCTCTCTCTCTCTCTCTCTCTCTCTCTCTCTCTCTCTCTCTCTCTCTCTCTCTCTCTCTCTCTCCCTCTCTCTCCTTCCCTCCCTCCCTCCCTCCCTCCCTCTCTCAACTTTTCTAATTGTTGGAAAAAAAAATTGAAACTTTGGTTTCTCTATTTGAGGTGGGTGGGAAAGATCAGGAGGAAAGAGAAGAACAGAGGGACTGGAAGTTCTGGAGCTAGAGAGGGGGTTGCTTTGGGGAAAATGATTTCTGAAGTAGTCAGTGGGCTGAGAGGGTACGGAAATGCCAACATACTGATGGGCTTTGTTTTTTTATTTTTTTTAATTTAATTTTATTTTGTCAATATACAATGTGGTTGATTATTGCAGCCCATTACTGAAACCTCCCTCCCTCCTCCCTCTCCCCTCTCCCTCCCAACAATGTCCTTTCTGTTCGCTTGTCGTATCAACTTCAAGGAATTACAATTGTTGTGTCTTCTTCCCCCCCCCCCAGGTTATTTGTGTATTTAATTATTTATTTTTAGCCCCCACAAATAAGTGAGAACATGTGGTATTTCTCTTTGCGTGCCTGATTTGTTTCACTTAATATAATTCTCTCTAGGTCCATCCATGTTGTTCACATGGCAGTGGTCGGGGCTTCTGCCCATCATTCATCTGCTGAGGGTCCTTGCAGTTATTGGCTGGAGAGCATTGACACCTGAGAGAAAAGTAAAATTCCACTGACCACGTAATACTTTATAATCTTAATAGCTGTACTTTCATAATTAATTATAAAAGTAATAATTAATTACTGATTCAGGACTCTATTTTATCTCTGATAAAGTAATTATAATTAAGTTTCCTATGTTAGATCACAGAGGTGTCTGAAATATATATCTGATCACTGTGTGTTCACAGAAAAAAATGCATATTTTATGCAAAATATGTTATAAATCCCCTTAGTATTTAGTAAGTACTTGGTAAAATGTTATAAATGTGAATATGGTGTTAAAAGATCGAAAACTCTAGAAGGCTAATTTTTAAAAAATCAAGAGAAAAAGCAGTGACCTAATATTCTTGAAAATACTTTTTACCCAAACTTTCACACTTTTTTCTTATAAGCGAGTAACAAAGTGGCAAATGTTTTAAAACCTGTATTTTTAATGAAAAACTACAACAGACTGCAAAAGCAGAATGAACTGTCAGATGTGTAGTCAGAATAATTAAAGATTGTTTTTTCAGCTTTTCAGTCCTCACTTTTATTTTAAATACATTTTTTCAATGTATAATTTACATACAATAAAAATACATATTAAGGGTACAGTCTAATGAGATTTCACAAGAACCATGTAACCACTGCCCTAAAAAGAGAGAACATTTCCTTCATGCTAAAACAATCCCTATTCTCTTTCCAAATCAATTATCCCTCCCACAATACACAACAACCACTGATGTGATTCCTATAATGCATTGCTGATGTATTTCATTACTGTTCTTGATTTTGATGGTTTAAATTGCCCTGAGGTATACTTAGCCTAAACATAAGAGTTGGCTACAAGATTTGATTCTCACTAAGAAGAAATTATTACCAAATGTTTGATTCTTTATTACACATAAAAAAAAAAATCTGTTTTTGAAAATTATTTCATAAACATTGTTTTGGAGTCTTTAATTTTTATTGGAGTTAATAATACCCATTATAATTGTAAGCCAAAGCTATCAAAACACTAGTCCATTTAAATGTACTGAGAAAATTTTGAGGACCTAAATATTTGAGTACTGCATTCTCATAGAAACAGTACTATTGGGCCGAGCCCGTGGCGCACTTGGTAGAGTGCTGCGCTGGCAGCGCAGCGACGCTCCCGCCGCGGGTTCGGATCCTATATAGGACTGACCGGTGCACTCACTGGCTGAGTGCCGGTCACGAAAAAACGACAAAAAAAAAAAAAAAAAAAGAAAGAAACAGTACTATTGTTGTTGCTAAACATAAAAAAGATTACAATCTTGACAATGTAATATATTTTTATTACTATTTTAATTGCAGTTATGTTAATTAAAGACACCTTATACTGAACAGTAGTAATATGACAATTAAGGAAGAATAATTTGTGTTGGTGAATAAGTATTTTTTTCAATATAAGCACAGCTATAATACAAGTAATTTTTGACATATAAAATTGTAGTATAGCAAAACTTGCAATAAAAAAATCTTGGGTAGAAGTTGACATAAATTCGGATATTGAAAGGAAATACATCTCTGGAGCTTTGCTTGCAGGTGCAGTTATTGAATAGCCCCAAGTATTTCTTGTGGTTACTTTGTTAAATAAGACAAATTGCACTGATGGGACAATGAGTATGACAAAAGTATTTCTAGCCACTGACAGGATCCTCATACGTAAAATTTTTCTTAAAAGTTGGTATGACCAACACAATGGACATGATACTTCTCAGGCTGCGACTTCTGTATAAATGTGATTTTGACTTCAAAAACTGTGTCGGGTCCGCCGCCAGCCGACCCAAACAGCCCTAGCCTCGTTCTTTGGTGGGTGAGCAAATGGCCCAGATTCCTCTTTCCCTCCTGTCCCCTTTGGAAGGAGACGGGGGAAGAGAGCCATGAAGAGAGGTGAGCACACCACCGGCCACAACCAGCACAGTTTAAAGGACACTCAGACATGGCGTGGTCGAGCAGTTCCGTTTATTATCACACAAGCACTTGCTTTTATAGGCAGATAGGGAGGGGAGGTTTTAACATAATCCTATCAGCTTAAAGGTCAAGGGCATGCATCCTGTCTTAATGCCTAGTTATTGCAACCACACAGTGTTCACGAGCGCAGAAGCACGTATTTGGCCAATAAGGGCTAAGGCAAGGTTCCCGCAGACACTCCCACCCTACTTCCTCCTGGTGCCGCCTTAGGCTGCCACGTTAATATGCCCTTGTGGGCCTATAATGGTGCCACTTGTAATGTCACTTAAGGTGGCATTAGTTTCTAAGGCCAGACAAAACTCATTGGTTTGGGTTTTTTATTTAGGTTCAGCAAATGGTAAGGAATAGAAACCACCTTTTTCCTAGTCAGGGAAGGAAGATGTGCTAACAGAAGTTAGAAAGATTTTAATATACATTCATAAAAATTCAAGAACAGGAGATATGGCATGCCTATTAGGTGGCTCTGAAAATTTTGCAGCTCTTTAAGATCTCAATGACAAGAACTATATGTTTATGATTCTCTAATTATATGACTCAACTAATTTTGTATGCAGCTTCTTTCTATTCCACTACCAACTATTTTCTTCTGCTTATAATTTATTATACTAGACTTGCCTTCACCTAGGCTCAACATTACTTCATGAAATCTTTTTCTGCCTCGGCTACTAACTGGCCAGTTCTTCCTGAGGGAGTCAGTTCCAATTTCCCAGATCAGATCTGATGAGCCCAGATAATATTTTTGTTCAGAATTAGTAGTTTATAAATCATTCATTAAAGCCTAAGCCATGACCCCATACTTTCTGTCCCTATACAGTGGCTGGAAGTGATGACAACTAGAGGAGGCTTGGATTTTATTGGATAAAGAAAATGGCAGAACTTCCTCCTGGACTTGAACCACTCAGTGCTGGAAAGTTGCATGAGGGAGAAATAAACTTCCCTATTATTTAAACCATCATATTTTATTTTGGTTGCAGGTGGAGGCAGGAAAGACAGTTTGGAGAATTAACACTATCTAAGAAATATGTACCTAGAAGTGAGAAACCGCCATAACAATCACCACAAACACTAAAATCTGTACTTTTATTTTTATTATTGTTATTGAAACATAGTTGATGATACATATCTGTGAGGTACAGCATTGAATATCAATAACTGTACACAGTATGTGATAATCAAATGAGGATAATTAGTATATTCTTCATTATACATTGTAATAGATTTTCATGACACTTAACCAATTCCTCCCTTTGTCCCCTCTTGCTCCCCCTTTCCCACTTCTGGTAACCTCAGTTCTGTTTTCTTCTCTTAAAACTTCAGTGTGTTATTGTGATTGTTATATGTTTTTTTCTTTCTTATTTGTTAATTAATCTATTTATTTATTTATTTATTTATTTATTATTAGCTCCCACATATAAGTGAAGTATTTCTCTTTTGGTGACTGGGTTATTTCACTTAACATAATTTTCTCTACGGTCACCCATATTTCTGCAAATGGCAGTACTTCATTCCTTTTGTGGAAGAACAGTATACCATCATATAAATATACCACATTTTCCTTATCTAGTCATTTGATGATGGACATTTTGGTTGATTCTAACTCTTGGCTATTGTAAATAGAGCTGCAATAAGCATGAAAGTACAAGTGTCCCTTTGATATGATGATTTTCATTCCTCTGGGTATAAACCCAGCAGTGGCATTACTGGGTCATATGACAGAACTATCTGTAGTTGTTTGAGGAAACTTCGTACCATTTTCCATAATGGCTGCACCATTTTACAGTCCCACCAACAGTGTAGGAGTGTTCCCCTTTCTCCATATCTTTGCCAGCATTTGTTATTCTCTGTCCTTTTTGTAATAGCCAGTCTGACTGAAGTGAGATGATATCTCAATGTTGTTTTGATTGGTACTTCCCTTCAGCATTTTTTCATGTATCTGTTGGCCATTCATATATCTTCCTGTAAGAAATGTCTATTCAGCTCCTTTGCCCATGTACCTTTATCTTCAGTATCAAAGAATAGTAAGGAAATATATAAAAGCTGGTAACCCCTAAGTACCAAGATAAAACCATCAAGTGCTGAGGTAACACTGTTTGGTAAAACTATTTGGCAAAACCACCAACCAAAAGATACGAATGGCTAAATGGATTGCTGGAAAAAAAAAAAGAGAGAGAGACTCAACTATATGCTGTCTATGAAAGACTTTTCCTGTAAAAATTCAAGTAGACTAAAAGAAGAGATAGAAAAAGATATTCCATAAAAATGGAAACCAAAATTGAGCCAAAGTACATATAATTATGTTGGATAAAACAGACTTTTTTCAAAAACTGTGAAAAGAGACAAAAGAAGTCATATTATATAATGATAAAAGGGTCAAATCAGCAACAGGAAATAACAATTGTAAATATATATTCACCCAATATTGGAGCACATTTTTTTTCTAAAAGAGACATACAAATGGACAAGAGGTATATAAAAAAAATACTAAACATCACTAAAAATCAACAGGGAAATGCAAATGGAAACTATAATAAGATATATCACCTCACACCTGTTGAGATGGCTGCTATAAAAAATCATTTCAGCCTTCTGCAGGGTGCACTGACAAGCAATACCAACTGCAATGCACCCCGTCACACCGGTCATGTCATTGACTGCTCTCCCACTGCCTAGTGTCTTTGGCAAGTGGTTTCTTGTTATTTCATTTTCCAGTAATGACAGGCTAAGTGTTTCTGATCACAACTTAACTTGTCTCTATCAGCTTGATTCCTTGCCTAATCGAGAAAATAAAATCTTGCTCTCCCCTCTCAGTTGCTTTCTCTGGAATTAATCATAGGCTCCCCGTAAATATAAGAAATTTCAGCTCACTTTTATTTAAACAAAGTCTTTATGTGATTTTTTGCAGGCTGTTACAACTCCACTAAATTGATAAGTTCTTAAAATAAGAACATATTCCCGGTATTCTTCATTCATCATCACTCATCTATATTGAAGACCTCAAATTGTTACTACTGTTGATTAGGCTATTATTATTCAAGATCAGATAAATCTATACAAAGGTAGAGAATGTATTACTTTTCTTACTACAGATTGCAACATACTTACACACATTTAAATAGGGTATAATGAGATTTCTGAGTTTAATTTGGAAGTGGTGTTTATCAATATACACATAATATCAAGTAAATGCATATATATATATATATATATATATATATATATAAGCTGCTTGGGTAATGATATTAGGGTAGCTATAAATAGGCTATGTTGTACTAAATTTCACAGCATGTTAAAATCCTCATTATATTCTGTCTACCTATCATGTATCTTATTAACTTTTATAAGTGAACTTAGAACAAATAAATGTGTAAATTATTTGTCTTAAATTTTTTTTTACCGGCACAACTTCTGTTTTTTTCCTCTGTATTAGTGAAGACTCGTCTTTGACTTCATTGTTTTTTTAAAGCTTTCTGACAGACAGTGTCTAACATACTACATAGTTTTCATGCTTTCTTTTTCACTTCTCTTTCAATATCTGTGTGCTCAGTAATTGCCAAGTTACCATCCCTGGTGCTTAGTGGGATATAAACAAAAAAACAAATAAATAAGAGACCCACTGTCCAGCTCATGATTCTACATTAGCCATCAAAAGGCCCTAGTTTGATTTGGCTTAGACTCAGATTTGTATCTGAAAATGGTGAAAGTTACTTTGAATAAATGATTTATATTCTCAGCTTTTAAGTTATCTTTCTATCGCTTATTGTATATAAAGAACTTACCAGTTCTTCACTATTAGAAAAGAAGAAAATATCTATAAATCACCATTTAGTCCCCCCAAATTGGAGTTATAGCATTTAAAGAGCTGTCTACTAATTGGAAACATGAGATTAAAGCTCAAAGACCTCTTTTCACTGTGATCCAAATCTCAAACCGTACAAACAGCAAAAGTGAAGTGAGCAGGTTCTTTAATGTTGTAAATGTCACTTTCTGAGTTGGTCTCTTTTTTCAACACAAATGGATAAGAGTTTCTCTTTTAACCACTGACTCATTGAATGCTTGTAACAAAACGTGCCTGTTCTGATATATGCATTCTTTTTTCCACTATCCTGTCTTCTCCTGTACATAGAAGAGCTTATTCATGTATCATAATCTATGGTTCTGCTCTCCTCTTGTCAAGAGCATTCAGCTTTATTTGAGGCTAATGGTATAATAAAGAAAACTGCTACTGCCGTAAAATTTATTTTACTTAATTTTGGTTTTGGGATTTGCATGTTAAGTAGTAGTCTCCTGAAAAGAATGCTTGTCAAATATCAAGTTTTTTATTGGTTAGTAAATAAAGGTTTCAGAACCCAACCAGAGAGCCTGGCTCCATTAGTCTTGTCAGATCCCCTTAATCATCCTATAGTGATTATGAGAAGAAAGGATCATCAAGTTTAGATCCAGCAGAAGGCAAATGACAAGGATAGACACATGTGTTCTAATTGACCTTCTGGTGTAGCAATAAAAATTATGATCTAAAAATGTGCACATTTTGTTTTCCAGTGGTAGGTGGTGAATGTACATGGAATTATGCTCTTCTTTCAGTTGATTATTATGCTGCCCAACAGTGTTCATATTCAGAGTGGCTGGGATTGAGCCCGTGAAAATGCAATTGGGAGAAAAACCACCTTTAAATAAAGTTCAAAACTTCAGTCTTAGATTCCTTTATGTTCTACTCACTTGAGCTAAATTCTCACAAATAGTTTGATAGACATCATTTTGGAACAAAGCAGGAGCTTTAACACTAAACATGATTATAAACAACTTAGCACACTGTGATATACAAAAGTGAAGTTTGTCATCATGCTGTTTGATTAGTTTTGCTCAATTTCTTTGTCTATAAAATGGGAATATTATTCTCCATTTTACCTTTCTCAGAAAGTCTTTCAAGAATCAAAACTATGGAGATCAAAGTACACCTGTAGCTATAGAAATGTATGATATCTTATTAATAAAATGGGATAATAAAAATGTCATTGATACAATCCTGTTTAGAAGTAGTTTCATAATATCTCAGAATTTTAAAGTTTGGATGACTTTTTGAGACTATTGGCATTACTTTATTTTTGCTATTAAAGATTTTGAATAGTGAGAGGTTAAATAATGTTCAAATTCACCCAGAAAATAAACCTAGAATTTCGTGCTTCAAACCCCTAGCCCCATTCACTCTCTAGAGTACTCCTATTTTATACATAAAACCCTATAAATATTGTTTCTGGATCATTATATGGCGACCACACACACACACACACACACACACACACACACACACACATCTTAATAGTAAAAACAAAGTTCTTATAAATAGGTTGATGCTGTTTGCTATTATTCATTATTACCTTCTGCTACATGAAATTTATCTCCAATTTTCAGAGTGATTTCCTACAAAGTTTTCTCTTCTTTTGTCCCTCAATTATTTGAATTTTGTTCTTTTATTCTCTTCTCTTAGGAAAAGTACTGGTATAAGATCAGCAATACAATATTTATTTGTACACCTATGAGTATCAGCAGTTATTCACTGACTCTGGCTGAGACCTACAGCATAGAGAATAAGTAGTGTAAGTAATGTAAATAAAAATAGCTATAATAACGTTAAAACTATATAGAGAGTATTTATGTCTTCCAAAACACTTTTACGAATTTGTCATATCTGACTGTCATGAGAAATGTGTGAGGTAGAATTTATTGCTCTCATTTATCAATCAGAAAAAGCAAAGCTTGGAGAATTTGTGACCTAGCACAGCTCTCACCCTTAAATAGTGGTAGTGACCAGAAACCAGTTGTTTTTTATAGTATTTTTTTTTTAATTTTATTTTGTCGATATACATTGTAGCTGATTAATGCTCCCCATCACCAAAACCTCCCTCCCTCCTCCCTCCCCCCCTCCCCCCCAACAATGTCCTTTCTGTTTGCTTGTTGTATCAACTTCAAATAATTGTGGTTGTTATATCTTCTTCCCCCCCCCCGGTTTGTGTGTGTGTGTGTGTGTGTATGTGTGTGTGTGTGAATTTATATTTATATTATCTCAACATAGTTTAGTATTCATTTTTTCATGTCTTACTAAATTCAAACATTTAAGTTCAAAATACATAAGAGAACTATAATTGAATAGGAGAGGGGTTCAAACACACTAAGATGCACACTAAGAAAAAGCAGCTGTTGGGAGCCCTGAAAAGCCCTCAGACTTTATTTTCTAAACAACTGAATTTATATATTAAGTTCAGGGCTCCCAACAGCTGCTTTTTCTTAGTGTGCATCTTAGTGTGTTTGAACCCCTCTCCTATTCAATTATAGTTCTCTTATGTATTTTGAACTTAAATGTTTGAATTTAGTAAGACATGAAAAAATGAATACTAAACTATGTTGAGATAATATAAATCCACTATTAGTGCTCTTCTCCAAGAAATTTCAAAATTAAATACCACAGATTTTATACCCTGTTAATCCCAATATGATTTGGTTGCTGTAGACAGTCCTAAAATATAGTGACTGTAAGTGAATTCTATTAACTACGAATGGTTAATGATCCAGTGTTCTGACGTAATGGTTCTCCAGAGACTCATTTCCTACCACAAACCTTGGCCTTGTCTTCAGACACTAAAACAAATTATTTTGTATTTTCTCTAATGTACCATAACTTTATCTTCTGACTGCAAGTTTTAATTTTGGAAGCAGCCAGAATTCATTTGGGGTTCAGTCCAGTGAAGAAATTTGATTACCAAGTATGATCATATGTTCTAGGAGTAAAATATCTCTGGTACTCATAAAGCCTCAGGCAATTACCACATTTCAAAGCAGGATATATTCTTTCAAAGTCACTTGTGTTTGTCTTTTTAAATAACTTGAAACAAATTTACTACCTTAGTGATGTTCTCTACCACTCAAAGACATTTTGTCTCTTAATTATGACATTATCATTATACCACTACCCTCTAACCTTTCGTAATTCGCTTTTCCAATTGATATAGTTGCTTATAAAATGTCCTATCAGCTACTATTATAGATTAAATTGTGTGTGTGAGTGTGCATGTGAGAGGGAGAGAGAAAGAGAAGTAAGCAAAAACAAGAAATGAAAAGTGAAAAAGTGAAGGAAAACCATGTTAATTCTCACTTGAAGTGCTTGGCTTGCAATCAGGGTATTGGTTAATTCTAATGGGTTATATTTGCTTATGGTAAAATTCAGCTTAAACTCAGTGAATGATAGACTATTAAGAAACTGTAGTTTTCTATAACAGCTCTTGAAATGATGTACTTTTCATGTGTATCACACTTAAGTTACTAATCTCAAGCCTGTCCTCTCTGTAGGCCTACTCCATACAGTGAAAAGGCTCTGTCTATTCATAATTTATTACAATTCTGATCATCTAATGTTTTAACTATGCCTGGTTTCTTAATTTTATGCTGCCAGCATAAAAGTAATCTTTTAAAACATCCTATAAAATTCACAACAAAACTGAAATAGTTTTGGAACTCTATAGTCTAATTCCTCTTAAACATCTGCTAATGTCACTAATGATGGTTTTGGTAAAATTTGAAAATATGCTTTTGAATTGCACTTTTTCCTCCATTTATTAATTTTAAGATTTTTTGAATACTATCACTGTCTGTGGAGACAAAACCCTGTCTCTGGCCTGATATTAAGTCAATCTCAATGTAAGGAGGGTACCTGAAAACAGAACAAATTTCCCCAAAGTGAGTATTTTTGTTTTTAAAAAATATATTTTTCCTGGCATATACTGAAACACAAAGTTGTTTCAAAATATTTTTCTGAAAAATTATAGTTGGTTTATAGCTAGGTTCTATTTTTTGAAGCCAGGGTTTAATTACTTTGAAGGATTTGAAAATAATCTTTTAGACTATAAGGTGTTATCAGGAGTCCCTTAAGTTTCCATCCATACCAAGGGTGAATATAAAAGCAGAACGCATGAGGGAGAATGAATCTAGAGGCTTCTGATGAAAAGAGCAGATCTTTCGTCTGAAAGCTATAGGAGCCTAGGTATATCCATCCTATCTGGTTGATGCCCTCTCCCCAAATTCCATTAAGAGACATGATATGAAGTTTTGTAGTGTTAGAGTGAGTATGGGAGAAATAAGCTGCTTTTCCAGCTTCTGGAGGAGACATCATAATGCATTTCCCCATAGGAATAATGCTGTAATTACAGTCAAGAGCTGTCAAAGCAGCAACAGCAATACAGGATGTACGTATAGAATGCATAGGCTTGTTTTGGCTGAGGCAAGCATTCCCTTTATCATATATCATTGTCTCTAAGGGAAACATGTTTCCACCAAGGGACAGAAGCATCACCCACTATGGAGAAAGCTGTTTTATCACTAGAGGCAACATGTGTCATCATTATCATCATCTTCTTCATGACTAACACGTATTGGGCATGTGCTGCACTTCATGCACTGTTCTCAGTACTTTACATGCATTAATTCATTTAATTGTCACAAAACTATCATGATGTACAAAATATTTTATCTTCATATTACAAAAGGGGAAACTGAGAGAAAATGATGGGAACTAACATACAAAAGTTGTCATAGGTAGTCATTAGTGCACACAGAATTCAAGAATATGCCATCCTACTCAAGAATTTTAATAGCTAAACTCTCTCACCTCTCTGTACAAGTTTTAGAATCAGACAGAAGTAGGTTTAAATATTAGATATGCCACTCATTAGTTTGGGGACTATGATCAAGTAACAAACAAACTAAGCTTCAATTGTCTCATTCATAAAATTGAGTGAAAAATAATACCTATATCATAAAAATGTGTTTTTTAAAGAAAATGATTGTGAAAAATGCTTCACATAATATCTGAGAATGAGAGTTAACCTTAAGATACCAAAGTAATGACTTTAGTATTCAGCGTGTGTATGTGTGTGCACGTGTGTGTGTGAGTGGGCCAAGGAACAGTGTTTATCAAATTGGATGTTTCTTTAGAAATCAATTTAGTCACTCTGAAATCTTTTTGATTGATCAGCAGTCAAGGAGACTTTTAATTGAAGTGCTTAATTAATTTAGCTAATGGAGTAAACAATGCCAGAAGACATAAGAAGTTAGGCGGTCAGGGGTCCAGATATATGGTGCCCTTAATTTTGCTCCAGAACACCCCTCTTTGGTCTTATTGCCCATTCCTTACTCTCCAAAACCCCACATTTTATTTCTTTTCATTGTAAGGAAGAAGAGAATTTGTCAGGGTTGGAATCTGGGAAGAAATGAACAGCTCAAATCTCTTCCCCCAACCGCTCTCCATACACTTGAAGCCCTGAAGGTAATAACAGTAAAAGATTCCCCCTGTTGCAGATTTCCTCTTAAGTGTTTGTAGGGATATTATTGTAAAAAACCTTTGCAGTATCCTCCTGCCTTATACAAGATACAGAACAATCATCATTGACTCTGTGTTACATTATTCTGCAATGTTTGCCTCACACCATCAATTTAACAAAGATTACAAAGCCAATCACATCTGTGACATGGTACCAGCAAAAACTGCTGAAAGGCTCAGTCCCAGGACAAGTTTAGGCAGGGGTTTGTGAATTCACTACATGAGCATAGAGAAGGAATGGGTACATATTCAAGATTCCCATTTACCATTAAATTCATCAGTGACTGAGAGAGTTAGCATGTAGTTTGTTTTTCTGAGTGTATTCTCAGACATCGGCAAATACTTTGATACTGATGTGAGAACCACAGAGTGCCTGCAAAGATTGTGCCACTTTACTTTTAAAAGGTTTTGAATATCATGTGAAGTACTCTAAGGGTAAAAGTTGGTTACTCCCAAAATATAAAAACAAAAATAGATAAATTGTTTTCTTTAAACAATTTTGCATCAGAAAATTTTCATTTTCAACGTTGTTTTTCCTGTAATGCCGCCCTCTGAACTTTCCTTAAAGTGTTACTTCAACAATATAATTTTTTTAGTTAAAGTTATTTTGTGATTATAGTTTTACTTTCAAGTACTTCACCTAAAGTCAGTTATCTGCTCTGTATATATTTCTCCCACAATCAATATAATCTATAGTAAACAGGCTGGATCTACTTAGGTTCTTTGTTTCAGGATAGATTATGAAGTTAGTTAATTAGATAGTAAGATTTTTCAGTCTGACCCTTAAATGAAAATTCACTAGAAGGACTTTTCTTTTTAAAATTATTTCTCCCCATAAGTTTATATATCATAAGAAAATAATTGGCCTAGGAAATCAGTGTAAAGCTTATCAAATCAAAGAGGCACTGGCCAGAGATTTCTTTTAGATTTTTTTTTTTAATTTTGTTAATCATGGCTAATAAGTGAATGTTATACCTCTACTTTAATAATACAGCTGTCTGCCTCCAAAAACCTCATGTTCTGTGGTTTTCAAAATTCCTTAACACATAACTAAAGGCATCTTTTATTCAGAGCACCCGTGTATGTTTATTAATAATAATAATTACTAGTTATTGCTTTTTATTATCATTCAGAAACTATGTGGTATATATAGAATTGTGTTCCCCCCAAATTTATGGGTTGAAGTCCCAACCCCCAATGTGACTGTATTTGAAGATAGGGCTTTTAAGGAGGTAATTAAGGTTAAATGAGGTCATAAGATAGAGCCATAATCCAATAGAACTGGTGTCCATATAGGAAGAGTAAGAGACACCAGAAGGGCCTACACACAGGCCAAGAGAGAACACAGCCAAAAAGTGGCTATCTGAAAGTTAGGAAGAGAGCCCTTTTCGAAAACCAACCCTGCCAGCACCTAGAACTTGAACTTCCAGACCCATAACTGTGAGAAAATAAATTTTCCTGTTTAAGTATGAACAGCACACACTGGCTGTTGTTTAGGCCACCCAGGCTGTAGTATTTTGTTATGGCATCCCTAGAACACTAATACCCTATGCCAAGGACTTTAGATACATCATTTCTTTAGATTTTTACAACGATACCAAAGGAGGTATAATTACTACCAGCTTGTTACAGGTGAGGCTTAGATATGTTGAGTTGTGAGTGTCACACAACAAATGGGGAACAAACGTGGATAAATCTTATACTATCTTCGACCACTGCACAAGAGGAGACTAGGAAATCATGTGCTTAGATGTTTATGACAGGAGTTGACTAAGATGGCCTCAACACTCCCCACAGCTTGTTTAAACTTTAGACAGATTTCATCCTGACAGTAGGCCCCTGACCTCCCTTTCCTTGGGGAATTTACTTTAGAAAACTTGCAATTATTAACCTTTCTCTGCTCCTTTGCCAGTTTTACAGCCTCTTGCCAGTTTTACAATCAAGAAAATGTCTTTTTATTTAACACCTGGGAACGATCTTTTTGAAATGTTAATATTGAAAGAAACAGTGTCCCCCACCCCACATCTCCCAGTCTCTGTGGGAGGGTAAGAGCTTAACTTGGATAGGCATGAATCACAGAGAAGAAACTCGGGAATCACTCAGTGTGTTCTCTACATCCAACTGACCAACCTCCCTGCTAAAGTCATCTTGTACTTTTTCCCTAGTTCATCCCAGCACTCCACATTTTTTTTTTCAGCAGAGTTGAAATTGAGCTGAGTCTTTCTTCTCTATCGTAATAGTCTTAAAGTTTTCCTTGCCTGTTTAACTTGATCTAGTGCAATTTTTGCTTTGACAGAATTTAAAAGACCTAGAAACTACCTAGGATGGACTGTCAGCAAACTTTAACTTCTTAAAATATATAAAGAGAATAGTAACAAAATGGAAAAAAGCTGAGCTGCAGAAACCTGAAGATTTGCGTTTAGAGGTTGTAATCGTTATTTGGGTCACTGAAAAATAGAGTGAGAAGCACCTGGTTTCCAAAATACGTGCCTCAGCTTGACCAAGATAGGCCCTGAGGCAAGAATCAAGTAAGATTACCTTTTCAACCCACCTACTGCTGTGGGTGACTGGAGGTTAATTCCTCATGGGAAACTTGGGAAGACAGTATAAAACAGATCACATAAACTGTGAGGGACTAGGAGTATTTGGGCAAAGCCATCTTGGGGGAGGGGCATGTAGGAGAGGCCGATGAAAGTCTCAGGAAAAATGATTCAGGTGCTGGCCATCAAAGAAGCTTGCAATACAGTTGTAAGGGTGATAGGGAATGGGTGAGATATTTACAGGTCAACTACGCTGTGTTAATATATGTTATTTCTAGAAAAGGATTCCATGGTGAAAACATTTTGGAGAATAGCTGGGTTAATCAAACATAAATTCGTTGCTTTACTTCATGACAGAATTCTCAGATATTTTAGGATATGAATATAAATGTACATTGTATAGTTTAAGATAGGGACATTATGCTTAAATTCCCAAACCGTTTTGGTGGGCACATCTTGTGGGATGAATATTCCTTTTAATATACTTTGGGAATCACCAATGTAATGTATTTGCCAAATGTTGCTAATGAGGGAAATTAGATCCATGTTGGTGAGATATAAAAGTGCAGCAACATCTACAAAGGAGATTAGTATATCTGCCAAGGGATATGGCAATGGGAGTCCAGAATGTGTGATATGAGTTTCCAGTTATACGTAATACTGTTGATACCTTCTTAATTCTTTCTCCTAGTAGCCTTTAATATAATGTCTCTATTTCTTGAAATCAGAGTTTGTAGTATAGAAATATAATTCCAAAGCTATCAATTCCCAGCAACTTTCTTCTCACAATAAAGTTAGAAAGTATTGTCTTATACATTTAATTATTTTAAAATCAAGTTATAATAAGTATTATTTAATACATTTTTACTTCAGTATTAATTAACATATTGGTATATTAAGACCAATACATTGATATTATGCTCTTTTTATTTTGAAAATTCTACCTAACCTCCAAAGAGAACTTGTAATTCTATTTTCCATCCAGTATCCCTATAAGTGGGTTAGGCAATGCAGTATTCTTTACATTTACCATTTACATTTGCCTTGAACACTTGGCATACTCTAAGAGTGATAGGAAGAGACAGATGCAAAACTCAGATTCAGTTAGGATTCATATTCTGACCTTCTGAACCCAGGCCTGGTGTTGGTCTATACAATCTTCTTGTTGTCTTAAAACCCTGTAAGTAATGTTTGGCCTATTTTGATTGGGGTTATGGCATGGCTAGTGGTTCCCAAGTATAAGTTTCTTGCTTTTTTCATAGCTTATGACAATGTCACAATGCAAAGGAAAGACTGCAGTCAAAGAAAAATTAAGTAGCCTCAATATGAAATTGGTCAATATGATAAAATGTGCTCCCTACCATATCCTGATAGTATTTTTCTGATTTTGTTATTAGAACTATTATGTGGTAAGAGAAATTTGAGCCTAAGATATTTCCAATGATAGAGGTCAGGTATCTTAAGGAAAACTAGTGGATAATGTCAATCAGAAAACTTTACATGTGAGGAAGCTTCTAGAAAGAAACTCATCCTAGGGAAAACAGAAACCTTCTTAGACAAGCTTTAATTAGTTAAGAGCCTTAGCTATCTGCTGAGAGGGGCCAATTTAGAATACTGTATGGGTTTCTCACTGTGAGTGACTCCCTGCACAACACTCTATAGAATAATTTAGGGGATAAGAGAAGTCTTGGTAAAGACAACAACAAAAAACAGTAACAAACATTTTACTTAAAACTTTATTTAATACATTAGGAAACAAACAGCACTGCTTTAATATCCCTGAGAAAGAACATGTACTCTGTTTTCTTGCTTAAAGCAGAATACCTGAAACTTGGTAATTTATAAAGAAACAAAATTTATTTTACGGTTTTGGAGGCTGGGAAGTCCATGGTCCAGGAAACAAATCTTGTGAGGGTCTTCTTGTGAGGGCTCTGTGCAGAGTCTCAAGGCAATGCAGGGTATCACACAGTGAGAATGGAAAAAGTCCTTTAACATGCTCACTTGTTCTTATAATGCCATGAGTGCCACTCCTGTGACAATCCACAAAACCGCTAACTTACTACTCTATAAATGGATTAATCCATTTATGAGGGTGCAGTCACCATGATCCAGTCACCTCTTTTTACCTTTCCACATTGCCATAGTCTGATTTCCCACCCTCTTAACACTGTTACAATGAGAATCAAGCTTCAGTGAGTTTTGGGTGGACATTTAATCCACAGCAGAACACATGACAGAAAATGTATAAAAGTGGTTTGGACACACTTCTTGATAGGGTTCCCTTTGGTTAATGCCCCTTGAGATATCCACTGCATCAGTGCAGTGATTACCCTGCAAAAAAGACCTGAGGTCGGGAGGGAAATGAAATTACAGTCCACAAAATATGATTATATTGTATAATGTTCAATATACTAATTATCCTGATTTAAGCATCACATATTGCACAGAAGTACTGATTTTCAACACTGTGCCCCACAGATGTGTACAATCAATTGTGTTTCAATAAATAAATTTTAAAAAGTCATTCCAGAAGTATTTTAGGGGGATGTTATTTCTATAAGCTAGGTACTCAATTTTCCAATTGGTGGAATCATGAAACATATGGTATGATAAAAATAAATGTAATAAATACATTATTGCACATCTAATGAACTTTCTCTTTTGTAAAATACTTTGATTACCTATGACAGTCTTCAGTTTCAAGTCAGATATGTTGCCTTTGGAAGACAGCTGATGATTATTGGTGTACTGTTGACACATCTCTGAGTCCAATTATCTCAAATTATTTTTGGATATATAGAAAGTAAATTCCAAATAAATGTTTAGCTTATATGAACTAAAAGGTCACCAACATATTACCATGCGTTGTCCTAATGCTTCTGATTAAATGTCCAATCTACTTGATTTTGCAATGTTGGTCAATTCAGTGCTCACAAAAACCATAACTGGTTTATGGTATGATCTCTTATTTGATAAAATCAAGGCCAAGAAAACTTGTTTCTTTTTCAAGAACAGCCACTACGCAAATAGCAGAATGGAAACTCAAACTGAAGTTCGGAGTCTCAAATCTAATATTAAATTCTCCACTGTAGGTGAGAAGACTTATAATGCAAAATTCACATTTCACAAACCTTGGGTCATCTGAAGTTCTTCTTTAGAATTACTAAACAATGGGAATTTCAGAAGTTAGTCTGCTTGGTCCATGCATTGGCTTGAAATTTAATGGTATTTAACATGAGTCGTGTCTCACCATTGCCAGCATTTAGTAGAAAATTGACAGTCTTCATTCCCCAACTTTGCTGAGCAGCCGTGGTCACACATCTTCATTTCCAACACTAAGTTTCACTTTCATCCCTATTTCATTACTGTCTTAAAGACCTTAAAGCTAACTTAAATCATTTTTGACACAAGGAGAGTTTGTATACATATATAATGTGTATTTGTACATACACAGTATGCATGTAGGTATATGTATATATGTGTGTATATGTGCACACATGTAAATGTACATAAAATTAAAATATTCATTTCCTTGGACAAGCAACTTAGGTTATTTATCTGTAAAATGGGAATAGAAAAATCATAATTCACAAGAGTGTTGCTGTGGAAAAGGACTGGCACAACTTTGACCACATCACAAGTTATTGTTACATCATACCATTACTATCACAGCATCTGACCTGAACCTGGCTCCCCAGATTCCAAGGACATCTTTGCCTCCTCTCTATACTTCATGAACTACTTTAAGTAGAAATCCTGTCTTCCTCTGTTTTGAGCATACTTAAGAGTGTTTTTCTGTTTTTGTTTTTGAAGAAATAGATTAAATAAAATTAGCCTAATTTTTAACACAGGAGAGAAATAAATAATAGAGGGAACTTGGGTGTACTTGCTAGCTTATTAGAAAATTTTATTTTAAAGTGTCAAACTCACTCACTGCTAATTATTGTTCACACAAGAACGAGTGTAGTAATATAACCTCATATTTCTTCTTTTTCTTTTTTAATTTTTCATGAAAGAAGACAAGCTACAGGGTTTTGTTCAATGTAAAATAATTGGCTTTGCTCAGGGGAAGCCCATTTTAAAAGGAACTACAATAATCAAAAGGAAAAATGAGACAACCCAATATTTCAAAATCTTGAGTAGATGATATTTACTATTTTTGGAACATACACAATGGTTAAAAAAAATAGTTTTCATATGATCATCTTTCATAATGCTGTGGTGATAGCTACAGTGGATCCCAGAGTTCTTCTCTGCTAAGCTACTGAGTGTCAGCATTTAACCTGTCTAACCTGCATATATGCACAGAGGTGCAGATAATGACAAAGTAGCTAATGTCTGGGTAATTGAAAGCCTTTTTTTTCCCTTTAACTAATGTAACCAGTAGCAGTTGATTTTTTAGATTTAAGAATTTGGGAATTGTGTTCATAAACTGTCAGAAAGTCAAAGGAGAAAAGCAATCAGCAGTGAGGGAAAAAAAAGTTACCAATTTTCTTTTTAAAGAATGATAAAAACCAATATTGCATATTGGTAATTTCATATGGTTCAACCTAATAGATGACATAGATACAGATATTTTCATCGGTCCATGCCGTGACTTCAACTATTCTTCCATGATGAGGTTTTTAAAAATCTGATTGATACATTTTGCAAAATTCTAGGCCATTCTATGAAGTATAAAATGCATAATCTTTCATTTGTTCAATACATATTCATTGAGTGGTTACTATGTGCGAGATCATTAAGGAAACATAATATTCCTGTCCTCATGATGTTTAAATTGTAGTGTGCAACAAGGTAAATAAAAAAAATAAAATATATGTTAAGTATTTTAAGTAGTAATAAGAGATAAGAGGAAAAGTAAAGTAGAGAAGGTGGATGGCTTAGGTAGGAGTAAAGGTTCTAGTTTTAAAGTAAGTAGCTGGCAAGGCCTCAAGTGAGGACATGAGGGATGCGAGGAATGAAGTCACATATATATCTGTAAGGTACTATTTTAGGCAGATTGAACTGTAAGTGCAAAGGCCCTGAATCAAGAGTTTGCCTCATGTATGAAACTGTCAAGTGTCAACAGAAAGGAACATAGGAGGAGAAAATTCGGATCAACATTTGTAGAGCCAGCTCAGTTAGGGTCTTGGGAATTACGGTAATGACTTTGACTTTTATTTTAAGGAAAAAGGAAAGGCACTCGAATGTTTAAGTGAGTAATAATATGCTGTCACATTTTAAAAAAATGATTCTGGCTACTATGTGGGTAATTGATTTGGGAGGCAAAATAGAATCAAGAAGATAAGTTAGAAGGCTTTTATAATTTTTCAGCCAAGAATGTTGGTGGTTTGCACTGACGAGGCAGTGGAGATGGTGAGAGTAGTGAGAATATAAATAGATTTTAAAGGTATACCTGGTAGGATTTAGTAAAAGACACAATTTTGGGTCAGAGTAAAGGAGAGGAGTTAAGGATGACTCCAAGATTTTGACCTGAGCAAAAAGAAGAACAGAGTTGCAATGAACTATTTGGAGAAGTCTATAAGAGGAGCAAAACTGCAAGAAGAAACATCCATAACTCAGTTTTGAATATGTTACTTTTGAGAGATGTGTTAGTCATCCAGTCGTTGCATAAGCAGTTCCATATGTGGTTCTGAAATTCAGGGAAGAGGACAGATCTTGAGATATATGAGGGTACTTCAAAAAGTTCATGGAAAGGTTCATATTATCATATTATCTTTAAATTCTATTTTTCCATGGACTTTTTGATGTCCCCTAATATATTCACCAACAGAGACTAGATGAGATGACCTACATATAAAGTGATAAAATATAAAATTATATGAAGACAGAATATTGAATAATATACAATGGAAAAGCACTTTTACATGGTAAACACTTCTGCTAAACACATTGTGGATATTTTTTTGATATTGAACATCACCTTGAGATTCTTGTTTACAGAAGAGTACAAGTCAGAAGAACAATTGACAAACAAAATAAACTGCCTGCTCCACCTGCCTCTTCAATTCTCCCTTTCATTTCTAAGCTCATTGTTTACAAGTAAACTAAGACTCTAACAAGTCAAGCTTTATCAAGTATCAATAAACCTCAATTTGCATCCTGTGATGAAGCCATTGGTGGTTGCTTTTACATGCACCAAGCTGACATGGGAAACTAAGCTTGTTTCCAGCTCTCCAGTGAGTCACTTAACCTTTCATTACCTCTTAAAAATAGAGAAAAATTGTTCCTCGGCTCACCTCATGTAGCTAATGTAACTGTCTGGAGATCATGCCTCCAAAGTATGTCTCCCCAAAAAAAGGATGTGGTATGTTTTCAAGGAAAGTTGTTATATTTTCTGATGCAGAGACTAAAGAGAAAAATTATGAAGTTGGAGTTTTCCTGTATGCTTACATGAGTTGGAGAAAAGGGAAAACTTCTTTTGAATTTTAATAAAGATCCAAATAATCCATGGTTGAAGTAAGGAGCCAAATAATCTATGGTTGCATAAAGAGAGCTGTATGCTTCTCTCAAGGATGTCTCCAATGATAGATAATGAGTTAAGTATACAGTTGGCACATGCATTTCTTCATGATGCATATGACATCCTGAAAGGCACAAAGATACTGACTCTGAGAAAGCAACTCTTTCTCTTGTGCCCTAGTGCTTGGTACTGAGATAGGAGGTGCTCAGTTTCCATGGATTCAGGTTTCAGGATATTCCTATGGGTTTCAAGTCCTTCCCCGAGGTCTCAGGCCCTTCCTCTAGGCCCTCCCCTAGAAGAGAGTTACGCTTTCTTGTTGCACCTATTTTCAGCAACAACACAGGGAAACTGAGACCTGAGGAGGCTGACTTATACAAATCCAGTGGCTGGGTATGCTCAGTAGAAAGGGGTTATATAACCCTTAGAGCCAAGCATGCTCAGTAAAGTGGAGTTTATCCTTTCAATGACTCTTCACTAGATGTGCTAAAGAGCACAAAATATCTAGTGCATATGATAGAATTTGACCAATAAACATGTCCTAAAAGATCATCTGAGCCTGTGCAAGATTATGTTACATACGTGGGAACCACCCCCTTAGCTGAATATTCATTAGCTAGCCCACATATGTATTAGTGAAACTATAAAAGTAGAATTCCGACAAAAGGCCAGGTTGTTGCTAACTTTCGTAGGGTCAACCTGCACTTCACTGGCTGAGGTGTGTATTTCTTTCTTTTTGTATCATACTTAACTTTCAGCAAGTGGCTGCTCACTCTCTTGAGCCAGCCTGTACTTCATACCAAACTTTAAGTGTGTATTTCTTACTTATGTATTAAACTTGGTGTGGGTCCTGCTCAGTCTCTGGAGCTAGGCTGCACTTACTCTGTGAAGTCTATATCTCTTCTCTGTTACATTAAACCTGTATTCATCTTCTCCTGTGACTCTGCTCTTTCCTGTCATGTAGTCAAGAACACGGTAAGAGGACAGGGTGGATTGAGGCCAGATATCGGGCCTCCCTAAACCCTCTCCTCTGGTACTAGTGCTAATATATAGCTAGTTGCTCAGGTTATAAAACTGGGAGTCATTCTAGTCTTCTTCACTACAGCCAATACATCTCCAAATACTATCTATTCTTCTTTCTCACCATTTTTCTGTCTACTTTTTTTTTTATTTATCCTCACTGTTTTTTTTTTTTTTTTTTTTTTTGTCATTTTTTCGTGACCGGCACTCAGCCAGTGAGTGCACTGGTCATTCCTATATAGGATCCGAACCCGCGGCGGGAGCGTCGCAGCGCTCCCAGCGCAGCACTCTACCAAGTGCGCCACGGCTCGGCCCTATCCTCACTGTTTTTGCTTTACGCTAGGCAACTGTTGATTACTCACCTTGGCTATTATGAATCTCTCATCTGATCTCTTTGCCTGCAGTCATCCATTTTTCTATTCCTATGTCATAATCCTTGCATGGTCCTGCTTGGTCTGGCCTCTAATCCTTCCATCCAACCCTATACCCATTCATTTTCCCAGGTATAGCCTTTGCTTCATATATGCTGAAATATTTTTAGTTCTCCAACAGCATAATTGTTTCATGCATGTGAGTTTTGCAAATGTGACTTCTGCCAGAAGTGCCTTCCTTCTTTTTACATGAAAGGCAGCATAATGAAGTAGTTGAGAGCAATGGCTTTAGAAGATGTTTTCCATCTATATGATTTCAGCCTCAGTTGAATATGACCTACCTTATAGAGCAGTGTAGAGCTAGGGCTAGGGTTCACAGACCTCTCAAGCCCATTGTCCAGACTGGGTCACAAACCCTTCACACGCAGATCTATGAGCTAGGTAACAGGAAACGTCCTTGGAGATGTGGGTGAAGAAATAATAGGCTTTATTTCTAGACGCGAGCTCTGCCAACCAGCAGCTCAGAGCCGCTGCCTCACATACCAAAGAGCACACAAAAATAGTATCAACCAAAAGGATACAGGGGCACGCATGCTCACTAACTCTACTCCCAAACAACTTGTTTACAAAAGATGTGCTGCACCACACCCAGCTGGATGTGAGGTGAGGGGGCCTGACTAAACTGCTCTATTTTCCTCACAAGCAGTTATGAGGACTGAATGAGATAATTAATGCATCTAGCACATATTACAGAATCAATAGTGTTAGCTGTTATTATTATATTTAGCTAAATTATAATAAGCCTGAAATTGCTCATCTCCTTTTGTGAAACTGAAACTTGGATAGTAACCTCACCCTGCCACTATTGGTTGTGAAAACTTCCTGACTGAACTGAGGACCACTCTCTATGAGTTGAAGGCAAGCTCAGACCAAAGAAAGAGGCAGACCACTCCAGGTTGGTAGGTAGTCAAAGATTTATTCAGGAGAAACTTACATATGAGGCAGTCTTGGGCAGCAGCAAGAAGAAGTAGATCTTCATGTTTGCAATGCATACTGGTCTAGTCTTTCAACCAAGAGAAGGAAAGGGAAAAAATGTCCCTGGTGACATGTTAAGCCATCTAGTTGCTTTCTTGATCTATTTACTTTCTACTTAAAAAAATTATTTGGGTTCTTTACAATCTGATCAACAAACAACATTCCTGACTTGGGGGTCAGAGGAGGATGTTCCTAGCAGCAGCAATTATCTTGGACCTCAGGTTGCTGTGTCCTGAAATTCACTTCCTGATCACATACCCAGATCACATTTTCACAACTCTATTGTAACTGATCACTTTATGTTTTGTCTACTCTTCTACGTTATGTAGATGATAGTTTAACCTTGCATGCATTTGAAATTATTGTTTATACATCTGTAACTGAACTGTGAGAACTTCTTGTATTCCTAGGTCTTTGTTATTCCAGCATTCCATTTCTATGCAAAATTCTGGCAAAGAATAAGTACTTAACAAAGTAATATAGTAAAAAAAAGAAAAGTATAGTCATACTGTCTTTGTTATAAAATATCTGAAAGATACAAAATGAGCATCTCTCTGTTGCTTCTGGGTACTATGTGATCCCCAGGTGTCTCATGGTAGACATGGACTTTTTTCTCACATGTATGAATGTACTCTTTTCTTACATTCAAAAATAACTTCTCTATGAAGAACATTCTTTTTGTTTAAATTTTAGCTTAGGAGCAATTGCTCTCTCACTGAAACTGACTTCTTCATTGAGTCACAAAACTAAAGGGATTTGTGTAGCTAAAAGTCCCAAATGCCTATCAATAGTTAACAGCGTAGTATGCTTGAGAGGAGCAATTTATATGAAAATAGGTTACAAGTTTCTAATTTGCAAAATCTGTTTGGTAGCTAAACTCTTTGGGAGTGACATTGATTATTGTTAAGCTGTCTTTCCTGAACATATTGATTTCATAACTTGAGAGTGAAATACTGTATGTTTTTTATTTAAAATGTACATCTATACTTAAGTTGCAAACATGTTCAATTCTCCATAATTAGAGCCCAGCACAAATTTGTCTAAAAATTTGCAACACTAGTGGATCTCTGTCATTACTATTGTAATTCCATTGCAAATTTATAAAGTATTGCACCTTCAAGCAAATGAACTGCTAAAAGCTCATCATCAATTTTTAGTTTTTAAGGTCAATGTTTTTGCTATTGTGTTTGAAAACAGTTTGTCTATTGACTTTCCTACAAGCTAAAATAATTTTTTTAAAAACTCATAATCAAAAGATTTAATCAGAAATTCAGCTTTAGGTATTTTTGAGAATATAGAATTGGATTTCTTACTACCTCTACATTTTTCCTTAGTAAGTGGTTTAAAAATATCATCAATTATAAATTGTGTTTGCCTCAATAATAAACACCTCAGTACTCTGGAGCCATATACAAGGTGAAGGTGTACACACAATATTTTCCTGAAGATTTCTAGAATATTCTCAGTTCTTTCAGTACTTAACAAAGCATAATCTCTCTTAAAGCAAGAACCTGTCATCCTTCAGCCCTTTAGGCTTCTACTGAGTGAATTCCCTTCTGGAGGATCAGCATACAAGTATTAATGCATGACTTGTAAAGTACTTGATGATGAGTACTACCAAAATCACTTGGAGAAATATCCCTTATAAAGTGGGGAGAGTAATATCTTACTTTCCATCCAGTAAAGTACCAATCTGAGATACAAGATCTAGATCAGAAGTTTTTAAAAGTTTTAGTGCCTGCATGCAGATTTAGAGCATATACTCTAGAAATCAAATGGGTATTTGCTTCCTACAGACAGGAAGTTGAATTTATGACAGACATATCAACTAAATTCTTAACTAGACAGTTGTATAAACCAATATTTTCAAACTTTTTCAGATTATTGTAATACTTTGCAAACACAGACTTCGCCAACTTAAGCAGTGGTCTATACATTGAATCCTGGATATATATGAGATGTCAACATTGAATGGGTATTTATTGAATCCTGCAGATTTCTAAAGAGCAAGTCCAAAACAACTTGGCAAGAAAAAATTGCATATGTAATGCTTACATTTTGCAACAAGATTTCTCACATTAGTATTATTTCTGGGAAATCTCAAATCAGGACATACAGAACTATGTCATTTGTTTCGATGCCTATAGCCAATATTGATGGACTGTTTCCAGTTTTTACATTTTTCTACAATGTTGTAGTAAACATTTAATACAGACATTTTTATATTCTTATATTTATTAGGGATGAATTCATAGAAAACTAAGTTTATATATGAAAAAGAGCTCACATTTTCAGTATTTGTAGATTACATTGTTATATATCTATTAATAAGAAGAAAAATTAAAAACTATTAGAACAGAAAAAAAAAACGGTAAAATAGTTTAGTAAGTGGCCAGAGAAATATATAAAATATATATTGTAATAATAATATATTAATAAACATATATCTATATATAGATTTGTGTGTATATGAATCAATAGCTCTTCTATATCCCATCAATAATCTATGAATAAATTAAAGCTTTAAAAATCCTATTTACAATATCAAGAAAAGTTACTAAATAAAAGCATTACATTTGGGACTTTTATATCTTAAAATGCTAGATTTTGGCTTTATTTCAATAGATACTGCTTAAATATTGTTTTTTCAAGGAATTACAAAAGCCTTAATAGAAATAAAGAAATATACTTGCAATACAGATTCCTGATGCTTTAGATGACAACTGAAATAAATGATCTATAATTTCCCTTTGCTATTATTCCAGAATTCTATTTTCTGTACTACTTTGTGTATAAACATAAGGGAGTATGATCTAGATGATGTTGAAGAGATGTATTAACATAGAGCAAATGAAAGCTCAAACTTGCCATATAATGTATTTGTTTGGCTGATAATAAACATAAGTTAGACATAATGCCATAGAATAAATTAGAACAGCCCCTTTTTTATTTAGCATTCTTAGAAACATCTATTATTTAACAGTTTTATAGAGGTATAATTCATACACAAAGAATTGAACATATTTAATGTACACAATTTGATGAGTTTGGACATATGCAAAAGGCCTGTGATACCATCACCACAATCAACATAATAGACATATCCAAAACCTCCCAAAGTCTCCCGCGTACCATTGTTTTTTGTTTGTTTATGTGTGTGTGTTTGTGGTAAGAACATATAAGATCTACAATCTTAACAAATTGTGGAATACAAAATACAGTGTTGTTAACTTTAGGAACTATGTTATACAGAAGATCTCCAGAACTAATTCATCTACCATAACTGAAAGTTTACACCCATTGTACAACAAGTCTTCATTTTTCCCACCCTCTCAGTCTCTAGCAATCACTATTGTGTTTTCTGCTTCTGTGAGTTTGACTATTTTAGACATTTTACATAAGTGGAATCATGAAGTATTTGTTCTTATTTCACTTAGCATACCAGAAATGTCCTCCAGGTACCTGGTTTGCAAGTGTTTGTTTTCTTATATCCTCAAAAGGTGGGGGAGGAGGAGTAGAGAGGGAGAAAAAGAGTGAGAGAGAGCAAGAGCAAAGAAGAGAAAGTACTCTTGTGTCTTCTTATAAGGGAACTGATCCCACTCATGAGGGCATCATCCTCATGACCTAGTTATCTCCCAAAAACCTCATTTCCTATTACTATCACACCAGAGATTAGGATTATGTATTAGTCTGTTTCTGTTGCTTATAACAAAATAGATGGAACTGGGTGTTTTATAAAGAAACTGAATGTATCGCTTACAATTTTTGAGACTGGGAAGTCCAAAATCCAAGGAACACATCTGGTGGTGGTGACAGTGATCCCTCACATTGAAGATGGTGAAAGCAGAGAGAGCAGAGACAGACAGCTCCTCATGCACACTCCTTTTAAAGCCCTCAGAACCATTCCATGACCACCATTTTTAATCCATTGACTAGGCATGGTCCTCAGAATCTAATCACCTCTTCAAGGCCCTACCTACTGAGACTGAACCAAGAATAAATAGAAAAACAAAACAGACTGATAATGAGCAATGAGATTGAATCATTAATCAGTAGTTACCCAACGCACTAAAGTCCAGGAGTGGATGGCTTCTCTGCTGAATTCTACCAAACATTTAAAGAAGATTCAATCTCAATCCTTCTCAAACTATTCAAAAATGTCAAAGCACAGAATATTCTCCCAAAATCAGTCTATGAGGCCAGCATCACCCTGATACCAAAACCAGACAAAGGCACACAAAATAAGAAAACTACAGACTGATATCCTAAATAAACTTAGATGTAAAATTTCTCAACAGAGTTCTAGCAAGGAGAATCCAACAGTGCAACAAAAGTTTATACACCATGATCAAGTGGGATTCATTTCAGGAATGCAAGAATTGTTCAACATATACAAATCAATAAATGTGATATACCACATCAACAAAATCAAGGACAATAACCATGTGATCATCTCAATAGATTCAGAAAAAGCTTTTTATAAAATTCAACATCACTTCATGATAAAAACTCTCAACAATATAAGAATAAAAAGAAAGTATCTCAACACAATAAAAACTATATATGACAAACCTACAGCTAACATCACCTTGAATGGGGAAAAGTTGAAAGCTTTTCCTCTAAGAACAGGAATAAGACAAAGATGCCTACTCTCACCTCTCCTATTTAACATAGTACTGAAAGTTCTAGCCAGAGTAGTAAAGCAAGAGAAAGGAATAGAGGGCATCCAGATTGGAAGGGTAAGCCAAATTTTCTCTGTTTGTAGATGACAGATACTATATGTAGAAAAACCTAAAGACTCCACCAAAACACTCTTAGAACTGATAAATCATTAAAGTTGAATGATGCAAAATCAATATAGAAAAATCAGTAGCATTTATACACACCAACAACAAACTAGCATAAAAAGTAATTAAGAAAGCAATCCCATTTACAATAGCTACCAAAAATAATAAAATAAATTGGAATAAATTTAACCAAGGAAATGAAAGATCTCTACAATGGAAACTACAAAACACTGATGAAAGAAATTATAAAGGACAGTCAAAAAAATGGAAGAATGGAAAGACATTCCATATTCATGGATTGGTAGACTTAATGTTTTGAAAATGACCATACTACCCAAAGAGATCTACAGATTCAATGCAATCCTTATCAAAATACCAATAACATTCTCCACAGAAATAGAAGAAATGACCCTAACATTCAAATGAAACAACAAATGACCTCAAATAGTCAAGGAAATCCTGACCAAAAGGAATAAGGTGGACGGCATTATATTAGCTGACTTCAAAATATTCTACAAAGCTATAATAACCAAAACAGTGTGGTACTGGCATAAAAACAGACACATGGACCAATGGAACAGAATAGAGAATCTAGAAATCAGTCCATAAACTTACAGACAACTGATCTTTGACAAAAATGCCAAAAACATAAGTTGAGGAAAGGGCAGCCTCTTCAATAAATGGTGCCAGGAAAACTGGATAACTATGTGTAGAACAAAGAAACTAGATTCCTATGTCTCACCATCTACCAAAATTAACTCAAAATGGATTAAATACTTAAATGTAAGACCTCAAACTATAAAACTACTAGAAGAAAGCATATGGGAAATACTCCAAGATGTAGGACTGGGCAAAGGTTTTGTGGATATGACCTCAAAAGCATAGCCAACAAAAGGAAAAATAAACAAATGAGATTTTATCAAACTAAAAATGGACATGAAAATCATCTCCATTGTATGCTGATAAATTGAAATTTTAAAAAATTGTAAAAAAATAAAAAACTAAGAAGTTCTGCACAGCAAAGGAAACAGTCAACAGAGTGAAGAGATAACCTTTAAGATAGGAGAAAATATTTGAAATCACACACCTGACAAGGGACTAATATCCAGAATATATGAGGAACTCAAACAATTCAATAATAATAATAATAATAATAATAACAATAATAATAATAATAATAAAACCTATAAAATCCAGTGCAAACATTGGTAAGGGAGCTGGATACAGGCATCTCAAAAGAAGACATACAAATGGCTGTAACGTATATAAAAAATACTCAACATTACTAATCATCAGGGAAATATAAATCAAAACCATATTGAAATATCATCTAATCTCAGTTAAACTGGCTATTATCAGAAAGACAGAGAATAGCAAATGCTGGTGAGGATGTGGAGGAAAGGGAACCATTATTCATTGCTGGAAGAACTGTAAATTAGTACAACCATTATGGAAAACAGTATGGAGGCTTCTCAAACAACTACAGCTTGAACTACCATATGACCTAGCAATCCCAATATTGGGTATATACCCAAAGGAATGGATATCATAATGTAGAAAGGATAAATGCACTCCCATGTATATCATAGCTGTATTTGCAATAGCCAATATATGGAACTAACCTAAGGGTCCATCCACAGATGACTAGATAAAGAAAATGTGGTACATGTACACAATGGAAAGCTACTCATCTGTAAAAAAGAATGACATTCTGTCATTTGAAGCACCATTGTGTTAAGTTAAATAAGCCAGGCTTAGAGAGAGAAATACAGCATGTTCTCATTCATATGTGCAAGTTAAAAAAATAAATTAATAAAATAATAAAAATAAATGAATTAAAAATAAAATAAAATCAGGTAAAATCGTCAAACTCACGGAAGCAGAGAATGGAATGGTAGTTGCCAGGTGCCTAGGGAAGGGAAAATGGGGAGTTACCAATTGACAGTTACAAAGTTTTAGTCATTGAAAATGAATATATTCTAGAAATCTGGAATACGACATTGTGCTTATCATTAACAACACTGTATTGTACACTTGAAAATTTTTGAATAAGGTAGATTTCATGTTGTGCTCTTAACACAATAATTTTAAAAAGGACAATCGCTTTTAGATTGGACTGTAATAGTTCCCTGCCTCCTTGTTCCCCATCCCAGTCTCCAACATGAAAACAGCCACTTTCAGCTCCTCTAGTTCTTTCATCCTGCTATTTACTTCTATATTTCTAAATAATATTCATACTACCATTACTGATTTTTAAAATTTAGATATGATGTATTGACTTCCTAATGTGTTAAATTAAGATTTAGCTCTCTTGTATGCTGTTGTTCATGCCCACTTAAGACCCCTTAAACTTTTTTTGTCTATTTTTCCAATATAATAATTTTATAATTTTTGCTCTATTTATTTATTTATTTTGGTCAAATGTTATTTACAGCTGAGCTACATAGGAAACTCTGATTGTATTTCCTCTTTTACTTAACTTTTGCATTACATGGAGTTATTTTTTTCTTTCTTTTGATTTTTTCAAATTTGTTTTGTCTGAAATGCAGTGGCTGCTCTTAACAAAACAAGCTTTTTGAGCTCATTTTACCATTTATGCATGATATCACATTTGTAGCTCACAATGAACACTTTCATTATGAAGAGAAGAACCATTTTATAGATAAGGAAACAATAGCATAGATAGATTAAGGTAAACTGTCCAAGGTCTGTAACTAGCAAGTGACAGAATCAGTTCTGACAATGAAGTTCCTGAGGCCAAATCCTTTGTCATATCAACTGTGATAAAGCAGATTCTCGGCATAGTATATCTTCTTCCTCTGGTAGATTTTCTCATCAGTTACCAGTGTCTCTATGGCTTCTTATCATTTGCACTTAATACAGTGGAGAATTCATGTTGTGCACCAAATATTTCTCTGTGTGATTCTGTTGGCAGCGTAAGAGGATCAGTAAATAGTCCTACTTTGATGCTTGAGCATATCTTATGCCCTGAAAATTGCAATGGACAACTCGATTGGAATGAAGTACCCAGACGATGATGAGTCTCACTATGTAAAATGCTTGCCCTGGGAACAGAAGGATTATTCATGAAGAACAAGAGCTTAGTGACTTTACACTGCCCTAAAAAGAGAGCTGATTATATTTGGACTAGAATGAATAACAAGAATTAAAGACACTACCGATAACTGTCAAGTCATAGTCTCCATTACAATTTGCATACATTAGCTTAACAGGGAGGGCAAATTTTTGCCCCTTTCAATGAAAAAATCCTGTGAGCTGGAATTGGCGCATTTAACTCTTAAGTCTTACTGGCACCACAGCATGAGTGTGTTTCCTAGATGATTCTATTTAGATCTTGTCTATACTTGAAGAACTAATGCTTGTTCCCAATACATTTTATAGACTTAGCCAACCACATACAATAAAGACTATGAAACCTAATAGATTAACCATTTTAAATTACTCATAGCCAACTTCTTATACCTTAAAAACAGCAATTTAATATGTTCCAAACTAATATACTTTCTCTGAACTCAAAATCTATCATTCTTTTCAAACTTTTGGCATTCAAGAGATCTGAGAATGGTTTAAAAAGCTAGTAAATAACCATCCTATGATCTCTAAAGTATAATTCATGCAGAAAATTATCTACATATTCGTGTATGTATATTCACATACATACAAGTATATGTGTATTTCTATATAAAAATGTGTACATTTATATGAAAATACACTCTGCAGTCTGTGAAATACTATAAATTAATGAAATGGGAAGAAAATCTGCATTTATGTACCAAGCCCCATCTTAGAGGCTCTATTTTTATTCTTTTATTTTAGCTTTATAGACTTGAGGTTTGAGGCTCTATTACAGAGAAAAAAAATAGGTTCACAAAAGCTAAATAACTTGATCAAATAAATGCAAGTAATAAACAGTTTAGCCAGGTCTTAGCTTTTAGTTTACCTATCTCCAAAACTCCCTCCTGTTTTTATTATAACTGACCACTACTTATTTTACACTTGTTAAAATTATTTTCATATATAGATTTAATATAATTAATTCAGGATATGTGATTTATCACATACCTATTTGCATTACTCAGAGGGCAAAAAATTTTTTGAAATAGTGCAGCAAAACAATGCAATCTTCCTTGCCTGGCATCAACATTGAATCTGTGAGGTTAGCTATTCTATGCAAACTGTGAAACATATGTCAGGGTTCTATTTATTCTACAAAAGTGTGAACCCTGAATATCTGGAATAAATGAAACTAAAAACAAAATGTGATTGTCATTTTGTGGCAAGATCTTCAATAATTATTCCACATAATGCCATTCCAGTCATAACACCTCTGCCTATGATGTACAGGTGTCTGTGTGCATGTGTCTGGGGGATGTTTACACTACAGTGGAGTGAGCTCCTGACTTTCCACATACAAGATCTTTCTGGCTGAAAGCCGCTCAAAGGAAATTTATATATTCCTTGATTTCATCTTTAATCCTTCCCACTTTTTAGAATTGTTGCTCCTCTTTGTTAATCCAACCAGTAGAAGGAAGAACTCTAGACCTGCAAGGAACCTGAGATCTCAATCACTTAGCTCAGTATAGACAATAATAAATGACAGTTAAGATACTGGAGGGTTCTCTGCCCAAATCCCAGTAACTGCGTCTTGGGGCTTCTTGATTATGCTAATGTTAGCAATTAGTGTTATTATAGCAGTGGAGAAAGGATGTGGGAGTTAGAAAGGGTTTTTGGTGCTCCCAGGACCCTAATGCTAAATGTCCTGATACTCAGATTGAGTTGGTTTGATCCTAAACATGATTGTGACAGCATTAATAAAAATAATAACAGCTACAATGTATTGTGACCTCACTATATAGTGTATGTGCCTTACATTATTCATCCTCACCACAATGGAATCATTATTATCCCCAATTTATAAATAAGGAAACTGAGACTTAAGTGCTTAAGTACCCTACCCAAGGTCACAATAAGTTACCAGTAACAGAGCCAAGAGTTATATTTAGGTCTGTTGACTCCAGAGACTTGGGCACTAATCACTATGTATGGTGACCTTTTGAAGTACTGGGGAAATCAACAAACTGCAAGTGTAAGTTTCCATCAGAACATTTTATTTTAATACATGTACTTTTTAATAAAAACTTATATATATGACTAAAATTATAGAAAATGGTGACAAATTTTTAAAAAATGCTCCCAAATTCCACTCACCCAATGACAACTACTTCTAATACATTTATTATGTTCTTTAGTCCCTCTTCTATATGGCTGGATATACACCTTGGGATACACATATTGTTCTACTGATGACTATTATATTTCCCCAATTTCAGGGGGAAAACCATTACCAGCAGTGAAGCCTGTGTGGATTAATTCCCTGGAAGCCAACATCCACCTTTTACGCTATTACTTTTGATTAATATCTTTCCTATCTTCTTTCCTTTGACCTTTAACTTAATAGCTAGCTCTAAAATTGATAAGAAGACCATTAGACTTAACTAAGTAAATAGTATTGTATTTTAATGAGGACTAAAATTATTATACATTAATCAGACAACTTACTGCAGAGCACACTGGTATTCTACAATTGAACTATTAGAGACTATCATGTGGGATGAAAAATTTAAACCAAGCAGAGGCCACATTAGGTGCTCTGGTATAGCTGTAGCTAAAGTTCAGAGAAGAAACTAAACACGGATGCCTCCAATCCAGACAAATGGTATAGACTTAAACTCTCCCTGTCCCTCCGCCCCTGCAAAGTACAACTATAAACTTGAGAATAAAGCAAGAGATACACAAAAGACAACTCTGAAAAGTAAAACAGAGTGATATAGATGGGTTGAAGACTCTGGGAGCAGAGAGGCATCATAGCAATATGGCAGAAAAAGAAGCAATCCAAAAGAAGAAGCAATCCAGACTTTGTTCTTAACAAGGCCTGCCCTCAGGAGAAACTAGTTAAACAGAACCTAACCTTCTGGGATATTATCAGAGCCTAAGTGACCTAAGGGAAAGGAAATACCTGAGTCCAGTTAGCTGCAGCTTTCCCTATGGGAGGACGAAAATACCCAACTCCAGTCCACTCTAAGGAGGGAGAAAGAAACTAAGAAATACTTGTGAAGTTCTCAGTCCAGTCTCAGTCATAGACTCACTAAAAGCCTGAGACCTAATAAAAAAAAATCTTTACCAATTGGCAAAACTCACCTTTGATCACAAAAGCAAAATGCTTATGTATAAAAAATGCATTTTTAAATAAATAATACAATTTAGTAAAGATTTAAAAAGGAAAGAATATATGTATGTGTATGTATTTACATGCACGCACAAGACGAGAGGTCATCAAAAAGTTTATGGAAAGATTTGTATTATCTTTTAATTCCATTTTTCCACAAATTTTTTTGAAGTGTTTATGCGCGCGTGCACACACACACACGTATTATATAGCATATAACAGGGCACTCAAAGGCATTGGGCCTTATGATCTTTCCAAGCTTTGAGTGAGGAAAATTGGGTAGATTTCAGGGAGAAAAGAGGTACAGGTCACAAAGAAACAAAACAAGGCTCCCAGCTGAGGACTGGTATGAAGGTGCAGATGACTGGGAAAGTGACAGTGAGTAGGTGCCTCTGCCACAGCTGACCTTGGGTTTTGAAAATGATTCCAGCAGTGGCAGAGACATAGACTGGACTTCTCAGCTCCAAGACCTCAGCCTGAGGGATACTGACCTGGATGCTTTTTATCCTGCCCCTCCTGGGGTAGGTAGGGATGGTCTTGCTACATCTCGGTGGTAGATGAGGATGATTACAGGGACTGTTTCAGTCTAGATCATGTCCACAGTCTTTTGAGGGAGTATCAAAGAGAAAATAAACTGATATGGGACAGTTGCTTTCCCAAAGTTTTCTAGTGAAGGTGATGAAAAGTAGGAGATCGCCATTTAAACTGAGGATAAGATGTTTTACGAATTCATAATGAGACTTGCTCTTGTCAAGAGCAACTTTTGAAGTATTCATGTAGTGGAGAGACACTCTTTTCGACCTGCCCTACATTAGAACTCACTGAGCTCCCAGCCTGCAGCCACTAAGAAGACAAGAGGACATTTGAGTTTCAGCTTATGCCAGCATTGGCCAGCACACTCACAAGTGCTGATTTAGGCCTTTCAGTGGAATTTGAAGCAATTATAGTTTATAATTGAGAAGTTGCCGTCTTCAAACTTATCAAACTTCCATGCAAGAATTTAGTATTACACAATAAAACCTAGTGAATTATTATGTAAGTAGAGCATTTCCTTTTATTTATGTAAGTTCGAACAAATTTTAATGAACAAATTTTTTGAGTATTTTGAATTCATGTCCAATTTTATTTTAATGTGATACTTGCTAAAAATTACTAATAGTGTATCTCAAACACAATACTTAGGGAAGACCAAAGAAAATGAAGGAAATGTCTGTTAATTAACTGCCACTATGCTGCAGGTGATTCATGGGTCATTTAATTTTTACAAAAGTTTTCCCAAGATACTATATTTATTTTTATTTAGGTTTTTTAAAATTAATTAAGCACATGGATTCACTAAAGGAGTGATTCTAAACCTTTTTTATAACTGCTGATTTTTCATTCAAGAAATTTCTCTGAGCAGGTTATTCAGATGATTTACTTGCTTGAATTACCTCAATGAATAAAATAAGATTCTGCATTTTATGGATCTTATAGTCTAGTGGAGACATAGACAATAGAATACCTTTTCTTTAATAGAAAATCATATCCTATATTGGAATGTGAAGGATTTAATGGCAAAAAAAAAAAACATAAAAGATAGAAGGAGATTGGGGTAACTAGAAGGGAGTACCTCTTATAATAAAAAATATGGTAGTTAGCAGGAATATCATCTGAATGAAATTGAAGGTAGGAGCACACATATTTGAGTGTAGAAAATTCTGAGTGGTAGATATATCTAAAGAAAAAGCCCTAAAATGAAGTATTAAGAACATACATTTTTCAACTATCATATTTTGGGCTAAAGTGAAAGTACTTGTCTTCAGATATTTTGTGAAAATAGTTAGGCTGAAAATTTTGTGGAATAAAAACTTGCCATAATATAACTATGGCAGATCTGCCAACAAATTTTATTCAGGTCTGCTGCATTTATATCTATTTTTTCCTAATGATTAAGTACAACGTATTTTCCTGTTTTTATGACAGGGTTTCCAAAAGTAAAAATAAGGATTTGTATTTAAATAGCTTTACAACAATTGGGAGTAAAGTTTCCTAAAGGCCTTTAAGACTGATATGAATGTGTAGATTACCATTTGGCCAGGTGGGTAATTGTGACTGTCTTCACATAAATTTAGAGCAAAGAACAATAAATATCACAAGTTTCATGTATAAAGGACCCCTACTCTGGTTACGTACTTAAAGAAAATCTGTGCTGGATTTGCTTCTGCTTGAAGTTGGTGTGAGGAATGGACTGAGAAAAATAAGTTGGAGGTAATAGTATGGGCAGTGCTAAGGAGAATTACTAGATTTCCATATGTCTAAAGAAGATAGCCATGCATCTGTATACAGTTACACCATGAAAAAGATACATGGGACATTGCTTTGATAACCAACTCCTCACCTGGTTAGTGAGGGAGGGATGCCCACCCTAGGTTAATGGGCGTCGCCAAACACACGACCCTTGACTGAGCAGATGAAATTGATAGCACTCTGTTAGTCACATATACTCTCAGCCCAGGGAAGGAAGACCCCACATATGATACAGGGCCACATGGTGGTTGTTCCTGGAAACAAAGTAATAAGCAGAGTTTATGTTAGGTAGGCTTTATAACATCAAGAGGGTGAGGTGACCCCTGTTTCCCACATGAGGATGTGACTGGTGTGTTTTGGTAATTCTGCAGATGGCAGAGACTTAAATCCATTACTCAGGGACAAGCATGAACTACCCCTGGTCTCCCTGGCTAAGAGGGTTGTTTTGCAAGGGAACCTTATCTGTAGGAGTAGAGCATGGAAGGAAACTTGTGGTTAGGTCACTTGAGGGACTTCCAATTTTACCAGATGTCAAGGCAGCACATAATATTGGGCCTTAACTTCAAACCTTACACCACTGAGTTTAGGAACTTGGGACCCAGAGACATTGAGTAGTAACCTAATGTCAAACAGCAAATCTGTGGCAAAGCCGTGATATGAGGCCTCTGATTCCCAGTCCCACCCACGTATTAATTAATAATGTATACATCACTTATTTCCTAAAAGGATCTGAAGTGACATAAAGAAAGTATGCATGAACAATAAAGTGTTCAAAACAAAAATAATACAGTGCTGACTTTCGAGGAATTACATGATATAGATTTTTTCCATACATTTTTTATTGGCCAAGGCAATACCAACATACTGTGCTTTGGGATTTCTCAGTCTGCTAGAGTGAAGCTTCAGAACTCATCTTTTGAGTTGGACAGCTTGGAAGAAACAGAGAATGGTTAGTTTATGTGAAGAATACACATCTCCCTTGCCCACTTTAAGTTTTGTCGGTAGAATTATAATACATAGCTAAGACAAACTAGTAAAATCAGTTTTCTATACACAAAATGTCTCTTTCTTAAAAATCATGCACACACTTTTTTGTTTTTAATTAGATTAAGGTAGAGCCAAATTTGAATACAAAAGTAGTAAAATGGAAAGAAATAGAATTAGAGCCATGAGGGTCTGACTCCTTGTAAAATACAAGGGACTAGAGTAGATGACAACTCAAGATCTCCTTTTATTCCTTTGCCATGGTCCTGTGACTGTGAATTCAGCAGGCACTGTGCACAGGAGTCATACCACAGCTGTGCTGTACTCAGACCTTGGACCTCATCTCTCTCTTTGATCACTAATAATTGTGTGATCTATATTTCATGTACATCTCTTTCAATTTGGGGGATTTTATCCTTTGCTCTGGCCTCTCCTCATCCCATTTGCTTTACTCAATAATTTAAATTTTTTAAAAAAATACATTATTAGCACTGTAAGGATCCTAAGTAAATAAGTCACATTTGTTATTCTCTTAATTTACTTCAAAGACTGGTAACTTCTTCCAATCCATTCTAACTCTCCTTTCATTACTCTCTTTTGCTTTTCTTTCTGTCTGAACTTACTTGAAATCATTTAAATTCCCTTTGAAGCAAAGACAGGCCTCCTCTCTCCGCATTTGACTTGTAGCCTTCTTTTATCTTCCAGATTCTCTCTCAAAGCTAAATGCTACATTTATATCAAGCCAATAGTTGAAAGGTCCATAAGGTATAAAGAAGAGTTGTCATATCTAACTACCAAATGTACCCTCCCAAAAATTACTATTTGGGGTGTTCCCAAGTAAGTGGGTGCTTACTTACTTTTATTCTTAGAAAGAAATGAGGAGAAAAAAAAAAGAGCCAGTTAATCTTTTAGGAGCCTAAGTGAAGGAGACATTTATTATATGATGGAAAACACATTTTTTATTATAAACATTCTGCTTGTAAGCTCCTTTTATACCAGAAGGAATGATCATGGATTTTGGAACCAGAGTCCTCAGTTCAAACCCCAGCTTTGCTATTTATCCACTGAGATCTTGAGCAAGTTACTTAAATGTCTCAAGACTTAATATTCTTCACTGTTAAATGTGATAGTGTTACCTGTTTCATAGTTTATTGGAGGCCTTAAGAAATATGGTTGAATAGTATCTAAGATGTACCAGATAGCTTAGAAAAAAGAAGAAAAGTAGCCAATCTATTTTGGTTGCTTTTAAGTACATCTTTCTTCTTTCTTAGAACCCTAACCCTCTGGTATTATTATTCTTTTAAAAAATTCATAATTCAATGCTAAATTTATATTTTTAATCCAAGATATTCTTTTTAGAAGGAAACTAAATTTTATTTCACAGTTTCTTAATGAGAATACTGAAAATGGTCAAAAATGAAAAATAATATCTTTAGGACTATGTTTACTAAAAACATATGTTATTTTAAAGAAGTTTAATAGTTTGCTGATGAATAAATTAGTTACTTGAATTAAATAACCATTAACTATTTGAATTAAAATGAAGGTAGATGCAGTTTATTCGTTCATTTGATCATGCAAAAGTCTCTCTGGAGTGCCTGTGCTACACTGAACTTAAAACAGGCAAGTGGGATATGGCAACAAGCATGAGCCCTTGCTCTCAAGAAGCTTATGCTCAAATTTCGGCCTGGTTTTACATACATGTCCCAGACAATGCCAGCTAGGAGGAGTATCATATGCAGAAGGATATAAAATTTATAAAAATATATATTTACTACAAAATTAACAAAGTTCTAGAGACCCTCACATGCATAGACCTTTTCTATCAATGAGACAGTCTCTACCTGTAGTCATATCCATGGAACCTATGAAAATGTTTGGTTACATGGCAAAGTGACATCAAGCTGAATGGACAAATGTTGCATTGTAGTATGAACGTGTTCTACAGTGTGTGGAATGTAATAATGGAGTAGAGACAGAGTTTGAAATGTATGGAGCCCGACTTTGGAAAAGGAAACAAACACCTGAATTAGTCTCTCAAATTTAATAATAATTTTATAATTAAATCATCATTATAATTTTTATGTAAGTTAGAAACTCAGAAAATACTTCTTAACATGAAAACATCAGGATATAATATGAACTATATTATATTATATACAAATCTCTCTGACTCAAAGGTCTTGCATGAGTCCCAAATGTCTACTTAAGTGGAAACCTTTCACCTTAATAGTGAAATCTCTGTGCAGTCTGCCTCTACCCCATCTCCCAAGCCTTATTTCTCACTTCTCCCTTCCATGTACTTTCAGTGTCAGCAAAAATGTTCCTAAATATATTTATTGTTTCCCACAGATCTGCATTTGTTTTTATTGGTCCCTCTTTCTGTAATTCCCATCTATCTTTCCACAGCCTTTCTCCAACCACCTATTTGTTCAGGTTGAATTTCATTCCATCCTTTAAAAACTGACTTAAAACTACCTCTTTTCCAGAAATTGTTCTTAAGTGGACCCTTCATCTGCATATGACACCCTCCTTTATATTATGTTGGTATTATTCCACTTTTTATACATAAAATAAACAATAATACTAATATGCACTTAAATATTGAAATATAATTATATACAAAACATTATTTTTTTTTTAATTAGAAATTTTATCTGTCAGGATAGACTAAGTTATACTCCAAAAACAACCTGAATTTTGGTAGGTTAAAAATAAAAATTTTATTTCTTTCTTACGTTACAAGAGAGAACAAGAGATTGTAGTAGTGAAAAAACCATGAAATTTAAAGTTCAAATTTTTCCCCTGCTGCTTAAGAACTATGATTTTGTTAGACTGTTTTATTGGCCATTCTTGGCCTCAGTTTCAACATCTATAAAATGCAAATTGTAAACCCTAATTTGCATGACTGTTTTGAGGATTGGAAATTGTGAAGGTTAATTCTAGATGTCAACTTGGTTAGATGAAGGAATGCTGAGAAACCTGGTAAAGCTATCTTTTCAGGTGTGTCCATGAGGGTGTTTCCAGCAGAGATTAGTATGAGAGTCTGAGTGGACTGGGTGTGAAAGACCCACCCTCAGTGTGGGTGGGAACCATCCAATCCGCTGGGGGTCCAGAGAGAACAAAAGACAGAGGGAAGAGGTGAAGCTCTTTCTCTCTCTCTCTCTCAATCTGCTGGAGCTGGGATACACTCTTCTCTCCTGTCCGTGGATATCAGAGCTTGACACTCTTCAGCTTTTGGGTTCCAGAACTTACAATAAGGACACCATTAGCTTCCCTGGTTCTGAGGCCTTTGGACTTGGACTGAGCCACGCTACCAGCATCCAGTTTATAGACGGCCTATCATGGGACTTTTCTTCATAGCCACGTGAGCTAATTCCCCTAATAAACCCCTCTCATATAATTATAACGTATCTTATTGATTCTGTCTCTCTGGAGAACCCTGACTAATGCATGACTAATGTATAAAATGAACCTAATGCTTGTGACTAGTATGTTCAATGATTGACAAATGCTACTGTTATTATTAATCATTCTTACCAGTTTCCTCATCTTAACTTGCTCATGAAATCAATTTAAAAGCACACCAATTTTTAAAAAATTTTAAACATGTCTTATATGCATCTCATATAATTTTAAAAAATTAAATTATATAATCAAAATAGCTATAATCTATATATCATTTTATAGCATATAAAAAGCATCTATATACATTCACTAAATTCATTAAGGCTTAAAACCAATCTGTTCAAAACATATCATTACAATTCCTTTTAGAGAAGAGAAAGAGCATTGTGGTAGGTAGAATATTCATCTCTCAAAGATGTGTGTGTTCTGCCAGTGAAACTGAGTATGTTAGGTTACATGGCAGAGAGAAATAAAGATTGTGTAGTGAAGTAAGGTTGCTAATCAGCTGGTCTTAAAATAGACAGATTATCCTGGATTACCCAGGTGTATTAGTCCATTTTGTTTTTCAATAACAGAACACCTGAGACTGGGTCATTTGCAAAGAAGAGAGGTTTATTTCCTTATGATTCTGGGACAGCTGTGTCTGGTGTGGGCCTCAGGCTGCTTCTACTCATGGCAGAAAGTAGCAGGCAGCTGGCAGGTACAGCTTATCACATGTCGAGAGGAAGCAAGACAGAAAGAGAGGAGGTGTCAGGGTCTTTTAAACAACCGGCTCTTGCAGGAACTAATAGAGCAAAATCTCACTTGGGCCCCCCTCCCCAGGGAGAGGATTAATCTATTCATGAGGGATCTGACCCCATGACTCAAACAGCTCCCAACACTGCCACATTGGGGACCAGATTTCCACACGAGTTTTGGCAGGCACGACACATCCAAACTCTATCACCAGGTGTGCTTGCTATGGTCTGAATGTTTGTCTCCAACCCTCCCTTCTCCCCAAAAATGTATACCTTGAATCCTAATAACCAAGGTAATGGTATTAGAAGGTGGAGCCTTTGGGAGATGATAAGATCATGAGGGCCCCCACCTCCATAAATGGGATTAGTGCACTTATAAAAGAGGCCACACAGAGCTGCCTTGCCACTTCTAGCATGTTAAGACACAGCTAGAAGTTGGCAGTCTGAAAGTGGATAAGGACCTCACCAGAATCCAACCATGCTGGCACCCTGACCTGGGACTTTCCAGATCTAGAAGTACAAAAAATGAATTTCTGTTGTTTAAAAACTACCTAATCTGAGGCATTTTGCTGTAGCAGCCTGAATGGATTATCACAGTGCCCTATGTAATCACAAACATCCTTAAAAATGGAAGAAGTAATCAAAAGACAGAAGCAGAGACATGGCTACAAGAGTAGGAGTAGGTCCAACATTTCTGGCTTTGAAGATGGAAGAAGTTTCTCATGAGCCAAGGGAAATGGGTGGCCTCTAGAAGATGGAAAAAGCAAGGCTCTGTCTGACACAGCCCTGCCAACGACTTGATTTTAGACCCGTGTGATCCATGTGATATTTCTAATGTTCAAAATTGTATGACAATAAAGATATAGGCTTTAAATGTTTGTGATAATTTGTTGTAGCAAAAATATAAAACTAATGCAGAAATAGGTACCTGAAAGTGAGGTGATTCTGTAAGAAATACCCAAAAATGTAAACATGGCTTTGTAATTGGGCAATGGACAAAGGCTGAAAGAATTTTGAGAAGTATGATAAAAAAATTCTAAATTGTCTTTAACAAACTATTAGTAGGAATATAGATATGAATGATTCTGCTACGGAGGCCTCAGGAGGAAATGAGCATTGTAGGAGAAAAATATATCATCTTAGAGAATGCCTGGATTGTCTTAAAGAGAACATCAATATAAATATGTACATTAAATTTAGTTCTGGTAATTTTTCAGATAAAAAGTTAAAAAAAATGTTTTTGATAACTGGAGGAAAGGAATCCTTATGCATAGTGGTAGAATTTTTAGCCAAATTGATTCCTGCAGTTATGTGGAAAGCAGAACTTGTAAATTAAAAATTTGAATATTTAGCTGAGGAGATTTACAAGAAAAGTTTTGAAGATGTGGCCTGGTTTATTTTTGCTGCTTTTAGGAAAATGCAAGCAGAAAAAAGGAAATTGAGGAAAGCACTGCTAAGCAAAAGAGAAATTAGGATTTGATGACTTGAAAAATTCTCAGCCTATTCAGATTGCAAAAGATGCTAAAATTAAGAAATTCACTGTTAGGAAACCATGTTCTAAAGAAAAAAAACAACAAAAACCTGAGGGCATGTCTGTACCATCTTTTGCTAATTCCTCAGAATTATCAAACGATCCCCTCAGCTATCTCTGTAAAAGCCAAAAGTAGATATAAGATTAACTAGGAAAGGTCTGTGGAGGAGCCTCTTGTCTAATGACAGGGTACTCTCAAGGTCCTTGAGAATGTTACACCAGCAAAAACACTGCTGGCTACAGTGAATAAAGCAGAGAGAATGGAATTTTTAAAATGCTGACCAACACCCGAGATTCAACAGGCAAGAAATTTGGTGTTAAAACTATTCAACTACAGCCAGGTGCTATTAATGAAAAAGAAAGAATGACTCAAAGGTGGATCCACCATCCCAGAAGATGAAGCCAATACCACAGAAGTTATTCCCAGGTCCCCCAAAACAATAAAGATTTTTGGCTAGATTTTTCAAGTAGGCCAAATATCAAACTGCAACAATGGGACAGACATAGGGTATTCATTTCCATTCCAAGTGAGAGAAATTGGAAAATGGAAAAGGGGCAATATGTCCCAAGTAAGTCTTAAATCCAACAGGGAAAATAAAATTAAATCTTGAGGCTTGAAAATAATCTTCTTTGACTCTATGTCCTGCCTTTGGGACACACTGGAGTAGGAGTTTGGCCCCTAAGGCCTCTGGCAGCCCTGCCCCTATGGCTTTGCTGGACACAGCCCATACTGTAGCTCTCAAGGGTTGGAGTATTGTGCCTATGGCTCTCCCAGTATGGCATTGCATACTGGTGGCTTTACAGTTCCAGTTTCTCCTAAGTGGTCTTGACCCATGGCTCTAATAGGCGTTGACCCAGTAGGGGCTCTTTGCAATGGTCTTGATTCCACAGTTCTGCTCAGCATTGCCCTAGTATGGGCTCTCCTTGGCACCCCTGCCCCCATGGCTAGACTAAGCATAGGGACTCTCTGTGGTGGCCATATCCCTGTGGCAGTTCTCTACCTGGACTTCAAGCCTCTCCAAGTCATCTTTTGAAATCTAGGTGTAGGTAGTCATGCCTCAACAGCCCATGCACTCTGTGCACCTACAAGGTTGGTATCACATGTATGCTGCCAAGGCTTATGGCTTTTGCCCTCCAGAGTGGCAGCCTGAGCCACAAATGGGCCTGCTTGAGCCATAACTGAAAGAACCAAGGAGTGCTGCACTGGAACCCAGAGATCAGAGACTTCAGGTGACTCCAGGTAGCAAGCCCTGAGATCCTATGGGTGCCCTGGACTCTTCCTATGACTTCAAGGCCCTACCACTCTGGGCCTGTGATTATAGTGAAAGCACCAATAATCTCTAAAAAGTCTTCACAGTCATTCTTCCATTGTCTTAATGAGTAGCATATGGCTTCCTTCTATCCATACTAATCTTATCAAAAGGACACTTGGCCACATGCTTGGTATTCTATTTCAAACACACCTTTTTGTTCTTTACAATCTGACCAGGCTGAGAATATTCCAAATGTTTAAGTTCTGCTTTCCTTTTAATTATAAGCTCCATTTTTAATTCATTTCTCTTTTCTTGCATTTTACTATAAGCCATGAAGAGAGCCATTCAGCACCCTGAATACATTGCTTAAAAGTTTCTTCTGCCAAATATCCTAGTTCATTGTTCTTAAATTCTTCCTTCCACAAAGCAGTAGGACATGGACACCATTCAGCCAAGGTTTTGCCATCTTTTTTTAAACAGGGATAACCTTTTTTTCTGTATTCAATAACATATTCTTCATCTCCAAGAGCTCATCAGAATAGTACTTTACTTCTCAGCCTTATACATCACCCAGTGTCAAAGCCACCCCCAGATTTTTAGGCATTTGTTATAGCAACATCCCACTTCTTAGTACCAATTTTTGTCTTAGTTTCATTTGTGTTGCTATCACAAAATATCTTAGAGTGGGTAATTTATAAAAAAACAGAAATGTATTTCTTACAGTTCTGGAGGCTGAGAAATCCAAGATTAAGGTACCAGCAGGTTCAGTGTTTATTGAGGGCTATTCTCTACTTGTGAGATAGTGCCTTGTTGCTGCGTCCTCTGGAAAGGATAAACACTGTGTACTCACAGGGTAGAATGGATAGAAGGGGTAAACTCACCCTCTTAAGTCCTCCTCTAAAGCACTAATCCATTCGTGAGGGTGGAGCCCTCATGGCCTAATCACCTCCTAAAGGCCCACTTGTTAATATAAATGTTGTTGTATTGGAAATTAACTTTCAACATGAATTTTGGTGGAGGCACAAATATTTAAAGCATCATGTAGAACCTCCAGAAAAAAAAAAATGTATTATTGCTGGTACCTTAATTTTAGCCCTGTGATTCTCGTGTCAGGCTTCTGAACTCCAAAACTAAAGTAAATTTTTATTATTTAAGCCTCTAAGTTTGTGGTAATTTATTACAACAGCAAGAGAAAACAATTGGTGGAAACATAAACAGTAACTAAATTGGACAAAAGTGTACAAAGTCAGAACTAAATCTAAATCTAAGGTTTTTCACCTCAGTCAAATGCTCTTTCTATTTTACCAGTTTAAACTTTTTATAGATGTGTATTTGGATTCTTACTGTTGTAATATTTTAAAGAACAAAAACTTTGTTGGCATGATGGTATCCCTTATCACTGTTTTTAAGAAAATTTGATGAACCCTATAGCTCCTGAGAAACCTTCTTTGAGGTCCTTCAGGTTTGATATTTGAAGTTGTCATGGATGAGAATGAATATGAGCTCTTATTTTTTTACCACCTCCCATTCTCTATCTTCCAATCCCATAGTAGCCACCCTATATTTAATGGATTTTGCTTGCACTTTCAGATAAGTTTTCTTTTAAATAAGTTACACATAAAGATAAGAGTTGGAAAATATTGAATATGAACTAAGCTACAGTTCTATTTCTTAGAACATTCTTAGGTAGTCATTTGTTATTTATCATCAGATATATGCCTCCAGCAGATCTCTTCTAGTCATCCTCTTTCTAGCATTAATATTTCAACTGCTACAGACCAGGTAATTGTATAACCATACTCACTGTTTTAGGGTCAAAGTTTTTATTAAGAGCCTACAGAGAAAAAGCATGCATTTAGAAGCTTTTAAATGTAATCAGAGAGTCTTCTACACATGTATCAAATAAATTTAATAATCATTTTTTGTAAGTCTTTTTTTAATGTGCCTGAACTGTGGAAGCAGGGAAAATATTGGTCTTATTTAGTATTGTAGATTCTGTGCCTGGCACAGGCAGAATAAATAAACACTTCTGTTGGCCTAGATTTTCTTGAGGGTTGATAAAGCTAAAACAGCAGTTGTTAAATGTGTTCTTGTGCTCATATGGGTTTCTATGTGTATCAGTATATACTTCACATGAGTAATATGACTTCTTCAAGCTTTGTTCTTATTCTAATGATTTTGTTATTGCTAATATTTTTTAAATGTTTCCTTTGGGTTTGATTTTGAAGTTGAAATACCTTTTTAAGATTTTCCACAGCTGTGGTATATCTTTGTTGTTCAAGTGTAGATATGATATTAGGATTGGATGATTAGAACGGGTAATGCATTTAAAATGAGTGTGAAATATGAATACATCGAGAAAAAAAATGTTTGTTCTGTTTTTCTGTAACTTTGTGCCTGAACCAAACCCAGAGAGTCCTTGATAAGAGTTAGGTGTATGACTTTCCAAAGTGGACTGCTGAATGTAGGTAACACTCTTGTGAATGTTGTTAGTTACATAACCTTGATTGAAAAATCTAATTTAGAGGTTTATACACATGATCTGAATTTGTATGACATTCATAGATTTAGAGTTCCTAGTTGCCAATGTTGAATATTTTAGCCTATATCCATCTTCCAAATACAGAAAATTCTCCTTCAACAGTATATCAAACATATAGCCAAGAGGGATTTGAAAATTTCCTTATTTTGACAAGTTGATATACTTTGGTGAAAGCTGAATTACTTATACATATTAAACAGATATTACCAATGCAGTGGCAGCAAGATAATGTCTAGTGCATGCTAAGTCATTCAACTTGGCATTTTCATTATGCTCTCTGTAAACATCATAAAACTATCATTATATGTGAAACTTCCTTGGAGTGCTCTAGGCAGACTTTTAATAGAATGCTCGATAAAGCAATGTCTAGGCCCACCTGTTTCTCCTCAAGGTCAATGGTTTGTCTTTCATGATTTACTAAGTGTATGCAAGCATGGCTGAAATGCAGGGTAAGCTCTAAAACATAGGAAGAAAATGGGTGTCATGTGAGGAGGTTGAGAAATGACTGCTTGTACTGTCAGTCCCTCCAGGGGATTGAATTTCCAATACTAGATGAAGTCATTATTGTCTCTAACAACCCACAGTTAATATGTAACTCGACCCAAATATTTATAGAATGACTATCTTGTGTCAGACACTGTGGTATTCCAGCCAGATTTCATACCAGAGAATTAAGACAGTCACATATATATATATATATATATATATGAATAAAACTATTTCTCTCTCTCAAGAGTACCCGCTACCATTTCTTTGTCTAGAGTTATTTAATTCATAGCTAATATATGTAAAACATCATTTACCATCTGATATCATAACAAGTACTAAAACTAAAACAGGCAAGTCTAAACTATGTTGATAGACATCAGAGCAGATCTTTCCTGAGAGGGATGATAGAGATTTACTTGTAAGAGGCTCAAGACAACTGCCAGAAGTGAAAAACAGGTAAATTAAACCTCAACAAAAATGTTTATTCTTAAATAAAAATAGATATAAAGCAAACTAAAATGCAGTCAAAGCATGATGAAAAAAGATCATTTTGATTAGATAATTGGAGAAGGCTTCATAACAAAACTAATTTTTGAGTTGGTCATTAAAGGGAAAGATGCGGATGATAGAGGAAACAGCAAAGACAAAATATGACTTGTGTAAAGTGCAGAGAATCCTCAGGAAGTAGAGAGTTTGTTTCTATTACACAGTAGGACAAATGTTAGGCACAGGGAATATTTCCCTGAACAGTGTAAACACTAAGCTAAGAATTGTAGAGAACTGTAGACATTCACACTCAGCAACCTCTCTTGGAATGTATTAACATATCTAAAATATCAAATTACTTATTTATGACAGAATAAGAGTTTTTAAAAAAATAGCAAAGAAGCCACAAATTCATGTTATAGTAATGACTGTGTGAGTGTGTGTGTGTGTGTGTGTGTGTGTGTGTATGCATTGGCCAGAGTGAGAACAAATATTTTCATATCAGTTGTTCTGTGCTAGGCCCTGTTCAAGGCACTTTTCATTTGTTTAAAGATTTAAATAACAACCAGAACAACAAAAAACCATGCTAGGACTTAGGTACTATCATCATCCTCATTTTAAAGGCAAGAAAACTGAGAAGCAGTGTGAGCATCAGTGTTTGTGGCCTAAAGCCAGACACTATGTCCCCATTCCAAGAAGAGGCACAGGCCAATACATTGGAGAAAAATGAAATATGGAAGAGGAAAGTTTTATTTTCTGTTTGAGTGCTCTGCTGAAATCAGTGCATAGACACAAGGACTTCAAGTTTTCTCAACAGCTGTTCTATTCTGAACCTTCAGACACCAGCACACACTGCAGACAGGTTGCCTATCACTGTTTTTTCTGAAAAGTGGTGTACAGAAGGAAGAAAGGAGATAATTCACTACCGTGATACGCCCTTTGCTGAGTGTTACAAAAGGGTAGAAATGCACATATTGGAGATATTTTTAGTCTTGTGGCAATTTTCTCACCTCTCCCAGGCCTAAGAAAAATAAATGAAACTGAAAGGACTCTGGGAGAACAGTACACCAGGGTATCATTGCGAAGAGCTTAAACTTATATTGTGTTAGCTTTGTGTTTTGTGAAGCTTTAGATGGAGTAGATGGAAAGCTATTGAGTGCAGACACAGCTGGTGAACCATTTTAAGTTCCCGTTTAGTTTATCTCAAGGTCACCGCTTTAAAATAGCAAGTGAGAAACTCTCCTTTTGAGTGAGTCCTTAACATTTCTGAGAATGACAATTTAGAAAAAAAAAATCAGCCAGGCATACTATCCACATCTTTATTTTTTGTGTTTAGTGAAGTAGAAAGTCATATAGCACTCTCAAGCATACTACAT